>NW_015510535.1:8780-9536 GCF_001515645.1 Sinocyclocheilus grahami
GTGTAAGCAATATGCATGTTAACATTTTAGTGTCAAAAATCACTTAATAACCTGTGTAAACATATGCGATTTTATGACATTGTTTCTACAGAAAAATCACACCTTACACCCTAATATTACCATAAAATTGAGTAGAACAACTTTACTGCTTGAACAGTACACCTGTTTTATCAATATGTGATTTTATAAAATCATAACTTCAAAAAGATTCTGTTTTGGATTAAGCAATTGAACATAGGCACAGTGAAGTCGTCACAAGGTTTCTATCAACTCAAAATATTCTGGACGCACAGCACTATTATGTTTAATTGAGCAGAAACAACCTACAGATCATTATATCATTATATGTGGAAATGATGCGGCTAGTCACGCTAAAAAACAGGAAAGCAGTGTTGAACAAGCTACGCCCAAATGCTGACTACCTTTCAGAAAACACGTTTATATACTTGTTTAAAACTTCTCCTTATAAGTAAATTAAAGCAAAACCAGTTGAAATCAAGTATGAATCTGATGCAAGCTGCATGTAATGTCAAATCAGCTTTGAAATAAGTAGCCTGCAGTGGCTGTACTATAATGTCAGACAGATGCTAATAACGTTGTGATTTGATTTAAAAAAGACTTTGTCAATACCTACCAAAGAAAGAATGCAAAAGAAGGAAATTATACTCATTACACAGCACTGGTAGACTGACAGGCAGCTGTTTTTATTTTCGTGTGTGTGAGTGAGTGAGTGAGTGAGTGAGTGAGTGTGTGTGT
>NW_015510535.1:10961-11931 GCF_001515645.1 Sinocyclocheilus grahami
ATAAATCACTTTTTTTTATCAATGTGCATTTAATGATTAACAATAGAGATTAAAAATAGGACAAAGATGCACATTACAAATACTTTGTTGACGCTTGGCCTAGATAAACACAACAATCTATTTATCATTAACAAATAACAAATGAACTGCCCTAATACTGACTTGTATTAATATCTTCCTCGTATACAGTGCTGGGAGGATGAAGAAACTGCTGAGGCCTTGGAACGGTTCTTCAGCACAGAGCTCATTGAGGATGATCTTGTAGAGCCACTGATATTTGTTTTTACAGTTATGCAGGACATGCATGAATTTCTAGAGAATGTGGTGGTCAACTTGCATCTCAGAACCTTTTGTCAAACACAAAGTTAAAATACATAGTTTTTTGTTTTATAATGTCAAATCATTAGATAATAGTAATAATAGTACAGTCTGTAATCTTTAATTTATTTTATGTATTCAATTTGTTTGACAACAGCAACTGTAAATAGCCCACATTTTTTTCACAATGTTGTGTTTTTATGTTTTATTATTATTTACTAAACTCAACAATCAACAACTGCCTTGTGTTGAATTATTTTCTGCTTTGTCAGTTTTGGAAGCATATTAACATTGAATGTGACAGTAGCAGACTTTGTCTTGTTAATCAGTTATTTAATAATTCATTCATATATATATATATATATATATATATATGTTTCTTTACTACGATACATTAAGTAATAATATGTAATTATTTAGTAAACCGATAAAAGGATGGAACGTTTGCAAAAGGCATTTACACAGTGAATGATCAAGTTACACATTTGTCTGCACAGAAACGAAGCAATACTAACAAACAAGTTACAATAACATGCACCCTTTAGGAGTAAATAAGTCTCTTTTGAAATGGTCCCAGAGACAGTTTTGTATTTTGTAATTGTGAATGTTTTCAGTGTTATCACAAAATACTAGATGTAATATGTAAAATGTA
>NW_015510536.1:0-3596 GCF_001515645.1 Sinocyclocheilus grahami
ATTATTATTGTATTAATACCTTAATACATTATTATATTATTAAATTAAAACATAAATATTAAAATAATATTAAAATAATATATATAAAATATATTTTAATTTTTGTAGTACAGTAATTAGAATCACTAATTATGATAGGAATTACCAAACAAAACCCTCAAAACTAAAATATCTAGATTTAAACGTTTAAATTTGTGTTTTTAATTGACTACATTTACTATTAAACATACATCTATTAATCTGATAAAAGAAGTGTTTTCTTGCGTATCAATATATAGAATTGTATGACAATATTTCCCGAAAACCATGTTGTTGACATTTAAATGATATAATTGTTTAGTCCTGATATGCTTCATACAATAATTTAATAATGTATGCATTTAGCAGACGCTTTTATCCAAAGCGACTTACAGTGCATTCAGGCTATACATTTTTTACCAGTATGTGAGTTCCATTTTCCAAACAAAATGTACTTTCAGGACACAAAGTGTCACTGTGTCTCCACAAATTGCATTACAGCAATGCAAAAAAATAATTATGTTTATTACAAACAATTACGAAATTAATCAAACAAAGTCATTTCTATTGTAGTGACTTGCAGTTATGCTGATTAAAATAAATATGATGTAATATATAATGTAAACATATTAATATTTTGCACAGTAACAAGTAAAAACACAACAACTTTCAAATGTAACGTCATGAAAATAATGTCTAAGTAATTTATGTCTTAAAATATGCTTCATTTTGTGCAAAATGTACCGTCTAATTATATGTAATTTGTGGGGTGGATTGTGACCTGGTCATGTTGACACGGGATTGTGAATAAATTACATTTAAATTACATTCAGTTAAATACCGTTAACTATTGGCAGGATTTCAGAAAGGCTGCATTATACAAAACGCTTTAGAAGCCGAACGCTCGACATGACTGACAGGCAGAAAGTGCCTCAAACTCCTCTGATTGGCTAAATGTTAATGTGGCACCATCAGGTTGTTCTGTGTGTATCACCCATAATCTTTTTGTGTATTTTTTGGTCCTTTTAATTTAAATTTTTTGAATTAGCATGACATTATCATGAGTTTATGGACAAGTGACAGTGCTGTTACTGTTAACTAAAACTAAAATAAAAAATATATTTTCAGTAATTGGGAAAAAAAAGCTGAAATACAATCAAATATAAATGTCAGATGGAAAACCTTCATTTACAAAATGCAAACAAAATTAGATCTGTTCTTGGCAGCTACATAAATTAAGTTTACTAATAAAGTTTACTATTAACTACTAAAACTGAAATGAAAATAAATTACAGATATGTAGAAATCAAAAAATAAAAACCAATAAATTACCTAAACTTAATCTCAAATTAAAATGAAAACTCAAAAATATTAATTTTAATTTAATTTATAATATTAATAAATATTGTAATAGCATAAATAACATTGACATGTTCGGACAGCGTAACACATTGTTGTTATTGTTTTTTCTAGAAGTGTACCATGATAATGGCATTTAATTTTTGGCATATTTAAATAAAAATGGCATATTTCCTTTAAAAAAAAGTTTTCAGTAATTAAAAAATAAAGCTGAATTAAAATAAAATAGAAATGTTAGAAGAAAAACTTTTGTTTTATAATAAATATAAAACTAAAAGTTAATTCAAAATATTAAGAAATACAATAATAGGATATAAAAACACAAACCATGTACCATGGTAATACCATGATGATTGGACGTGGTAATACCATGTTTTTTGTGGAAGTGTCCCATGATGATGGCATTTATCTTTGGACATATTAACACCATATTTTTTTTATAAAAAATAATTTTCAGTAATTGAAATAAAGCTGAAATACAATTTAAAAAATGTTAAATTAAAAACTTAAATAAAAAAGAAAATGTCTTGGCAACTAACTAAAATATATTTAAGTAGAATTATTGAATAATTAGATCAAATAAAAAACGTAATCTAAATTAAAAAAAAAAATATATATATATATATATATATATATATATATATATATATAAACAAAAGCGAATTAAAAATAATAAGAAACCCTATAATAGTATATAACAGTATATACAGACATGTACCATGACAATAACATGATGATTGAACACGGTAATGCCATGTTTTTTAGGAGTGCACCACAAAAGCATTTATTTTTGACATATTTAAAACTATTTCTTTTCTCAGCACATACTATTTATTGTAAAATAATTGCACTATTCATTGCACATTGGTGTCTTTTATAATACCACTGTTGCCATTGTTTTATAAAACCAAAAATGAACTCAGACCTCTAGTAAAATCCCGGTAATGCACAGCCTCGAGTGCTTTATTGCATACTTATTTCCATGATGATTTCTCATTAGGCATTACTTGTGTTTCCAGACACACTGACTCCATCAGAGCAGGTAAACGCATCCGTGCCGCTGCAACCTCACAAAACCATAATGCTCATTTACACACTCTTTATGGCTTTGTTCAGTCATTACACAAAGTAAACATTTATGTTTTTGCACCGTAAAGCCACTGTATTGTGAAAGGCTGGCATTTTGGTTTGTCCGTGAGGTCTGGAACAATCTCAAATGAGCACATTACCCACAAAACGCCTCAGGAGACTTCCTTAATACAGGTCCCTTTGTACATGACTGAACACATAAGCCCCATGAAATTCACTCTCCGGTATTTTTAATAGAAATATGGGCGTTCTTATTTTGGCAGAGGTTTATAGCCGGGGTTGCCTGTTCAAATAAATATCAAGCTTCTCGCAAGGTTTTGTTTGAGAAAAATAAAAGATGATATCCATTAATTGCAGCCTGCTTTGTTTGTCATTTCCATACGTTCTCTAATAAAGTTTACAGAAGCACAGATCCATTTGTGTGTAGGTAACCCGCGCATTTGCACAGCTAACGCAGAAAAGGCTGATGCTTAATGGCCCTCTGGGAATTCATCCATAAAAGCCACTGCTAATTCACACTGCCAGAGTTCAGTCTGTCCTGTTCTCAGTCTGAATCCTTCCTCAGCAAGGCCTGTCTGATAAAGCCAGTGTTGTAACACATCTCACAGCTTGGCAGGTGTCAATGAGTCAATGATGGAAGTAAACCGTCACTTAGCGAATGTTAAAGGAACAGGGCATTCACAATGAAAATACAACTCACCATCTTTTCTGTGATTCTTCCATTGAACACAAAAGGAGATATTTACAGAATGTCAGTCTTCTGTTTTCTTGAAATGCATATGGTCACCTGTCAAGGACAAATAACACAATAACAGTTTCATAAATGCAGTCTATGATTCATGTTTCATGCTGAAGTCATCCGATAACAGACAGCACACTGAAATGTCAGCTGTTATTCACATTATTCTGCAACTCTTTTGTATACTGACATCAAACCTCGCACACAATCATAATTGAATATGCAATGCAAATGAGGTTTGAGCACAATGGCGGAATGATTTTCAGTGAGTAATTTAAATTATGCTAATTTCTATCAGATTTATTTAAAGCATGTTCATGAAATATATACAGTATATATATATATATATATATATATATATATATTTAGAAGAAGATTTTTCTAATTCATA
>NW_015510536.1:4211-5811 GCF_001515645.1 Sinocyclocheilus grahami
TATATATATATATATATATATATATATATATAAACAAAAGCTAATTAAAAATAATAAGAAACCCTATAATAGTATATAATAGTATATACAGACATGTACCATGACAATAACATGATGATTGAACACGGTAATGCCATGTTTTTTAGGAGTGCACCACAAAAGCATTTATTTTTGACATATTTAAAACTATTTCTTTTCTCAGCACATACTATTTATTGTAAAATAATTGCACTATTCATTGCACATTGGTGTCTTTTATAATACCACTGTTGCCATTGTTTTATAAAACCAAAAATGAACTCAGACCTCTAGTAAAATCCCGGTAATGCACAGCCTCGAGTGCTTTATTGCATACTTATTTCCATGATGATTTCTCATTAGGCATTACTTGTGTTTCCAGACACACTGACTCCATCAGAGCAGGTAAACGCATCCGTGCCGCTGCAACCTCACAAAACCATAATGCTCATTTACACACTCTTTATGGCTTTGTTCAGTCATTACACAAAGTAAACATTTATGTTTTTGCACCGTAAAGCCACTGTATTGTGAAAGGCTGGCATTTTGGTTTGTCCGTGAGGTCTGGAACAATCTCAAATGAGCACATTACCCACAAAACGCCTCAGGAGACTTCCTTAATACAGGTCCCTTTGTACATGACTGAACACATAAGCCCCATGAAATTCACTCTCCGGTATTTTTAATAGAAATATGGGCGTTCTTATTTTGGCAGAGGTTTATAGCCGGGGTTGCCTGTTCAAATAAATATCAAGCTTCTCGCAAGGTTTTGTTTGAGAAAAATAAAAGATGATATCCATTAATTGCAGCCTGCTTTGTTTGTCATTTCCATACGTTCTCTAATAAAGTTTACAGAAGCACAGATCCATTTGTGTGTAGGTAACCCGCGCATTTGCACAGCTAACGCAGAAAAGGCTGATGCTTAATGGCCCTCTGGGAATTCATCCATAAAAGCCACTGCTAATTCACACTGCCAGAGTTCAGTCTGTCCTGTTCTCAGTCTGAATCCTTCCTCAGCAAGGCCTGTCTGATAAAGCCAGTGTTGTAACACATCTCACAGCTTGGCAGGTGTCAATGAGTCAATGATGGAAGTAAACCGTCACTTAGCGAATGTTAAAGGAACAGGGCATTCACAATGAAAATACAACTCACCATCTTTTCTGTGATTCTTCCATTGAACACAAAAGGAGATATTTACAGAATGTCGGTCTTCTGTTTTCTTGAAATGCATATGGTCACCTGTCAAGGACAAATAACACAATAACAGTCTCATAAATGCAGTCTATGATTCATGTTTCATGCTGAAGTCATCCGATAACAGACAGCAGACTGAAATGTCAGCTGTTATTCACATTATTCTGCAACTCTTTTGTATACTGACATCAAACCTCGCACACAATCATAATTGAATATGCAATGCAAATGAGGTTTGAGCACAATGGCGGAATGATTTTCAGTGAGTAATTTAAATTATGCTAATTTCTATCAGATTTATTTAAAGCATGTTCATGAAATATATACAGTATATATATATATATATATATATATATATATATTTAGAAGAAGATTTTTCTAATTCATA
>NW_015510536.1:6091-11403 GCF_001515645.1 Sinocyclocheilus grahami
AATTTAATTAAATAATTATTCAATTTAATTTTATTATGAATGTGTATTTAATATATACAGTATATATATATATATATATATATATATATATATATATATATATATATTTAGTAGAAGATTTTTCTAATTAATATGAATTTTACTCATTATATATTCCAATAATGTACAGTAAAAGATTGTACACACTTGACTGAATTTGTTTCTCATATGATTATGATTATGATTATACACCCTGCTTGAAAGGCATCTGCTTAAATGCTTGAAATGAATTTCGTAGACACATAAATTATGCCTACATCCTCTTTAAAAATTCTAAGCATTTTTTTTTCAATGGATGAGCAGTCAGCAAGTGTCCAACATACATGGAAACGGCATCAATATTGTAAAAAAAAAGTCAAAAAGCGAAGGGATGGATACTTGGACCAAATTAGAATATAACATGTCATTATAACATAAATCTAGGGGTAAGATAAGTAACCAAATGAAGGGTTGTTTCTTTATTTAAATGAACAATGTACCCCAAAATGTCTCCATCACTGCAGCAAGGTTTTGTGCAGTTTTACACTCTTCAAAATAAATGTTACAAAAGCCAGTTTTCACAGCAATGCCATAGAAGAACCATTTTAGATTCCTCAAGTGAACAGTTCATAAAATAACCATTTTTTCTTAGTGTGAAGAACATTTGAAAAATCTACTACCTTATAAGAACCTTTAGTGGAATGGAAAGGTTCCATGGATGTTAAAGTTTCCTCGTGGAACCATCAACGCCAATAAAGAACAGAAATCTCTTTTTGGGGTGTATATAAGACAAGCTGGATGAGAATGAGGGGAGTCGCTGCGGCTGGCGTTTACACCCTTCATTAGCATGACAAAGGCACTCAGCACAGAGTGTGGCCCTGACCTTCAGAGAGGAAGTGCTGAGACCGAAGCCTCCTCCATTCTCACAGACGCACGGGTCCCCGGCTGCCCTTCGCCGCCTGCCTGCCGTATTATCATGCTGAACCCATGGACGCCCCTGAGCAATACAAAGCCACGGAGCAACAGAGCGAGACCCAATTTCATCATTCAACAGGCCTCAAGTGGCTAGAGCGATGAAAAGCACACTGTAAATACAGTGATTTCACAAGCGGCAGGTCATTATTATGCAATCGTCTGGAAATCCAGGCGTTTGAAATTGATTTACTCTCGGTACAGCAAAATGAATCCTAGCTATTGAAGCTTACCAAGAGAAAATTACAGACATTTGCTGAATTTTACTCACAGGCTATCAGATCAAGATTTTTTTTTTTTTTTTTTTACAGGTTTTTCATAGTAGCGTCCAAAAGCATGGAATCACATTCAAAGTCAGTTTTTTATTTTATTTTAAACAAACACTATGACTGAAAATAAATGTTCATTGTAATGTACATACCATTCGGTCTCATCCCTATTTGTTTTCCTCTCAGGACACGGTAACACTTTACTTGAAGGGGTGTGCATAAGACTGACATGATACCTTCATAATCATGACATGACACATGTCATGAATATGAAGGAGGTTTTATGCATGTTTATGATAACTGTCATTAAGTGTCATTCGCTCAGTTATGTCATTTTTAATGCAAATATGACATTATTTGACCTAACCCTAACCTAACCCTACCCCTACCCTTACCCCTAACCATAGCCCATAACAAAGACACCTCAAACAATGTCATCTTTGCATTAAAAATTACATAACTGAGTGAATGACACTTAATGACAGTTGTCATAAACATGCATAAAAAACCTTCATATTCATGACATGTGTCATGTCATGATTATGTAGGTGTCATGTCATGATTATGAAGGTGTCATGTCAGCCTTATGCACACCCCTTCAAGTAAAGTGTAACCCAGGACACTTTTTTCAGCTTTCACTTGAGCTTGTAAACCCTGCAAAGACAAAAGAGACTCTGAGCCAAAACACCACCAGTGAAATGAAATGGACAGATTAAAGGTAGGGTATGTAATTTTTCAAATACCCTTTAGAAAACTGATTCGGGCCGAATAGCAAAACAAACTTGTAGCCAATCAGCAATAAGGGGCGTGTCTACTCGTGATGTGGAGGAGAGCGCGTTCAGTGCATGGGACGGACATTAGCCGAGCCGAGCGACAGAAAGATAGAGATGGCGGATAAAAAACGAAAGCGGAAAACATCTGCGGAACGATAAGGCAAGAAGCAGGACCCGTTTAAATATCGGATCAGCTTTCCAGCGCTGGAGAACTCAAGGAGCGGAGACCTGCGATCGGACACCGAGGTTGCTTTGTTTCTTCTCAATAGGTGAGTAACACCGTGTCTACAACAGCTAAAGTCTGCCTACACTGGACGCGATCAAACGACCGTTGAAAACCATTTGAAATGTGTGTCAGCACGTCATAAATAGAACCCGGCAGCAGTTTTCTGTCGGGGATTTGTTGCGCCGCGCCGCGCCGCTCACGTCGGTAGACACGGTGTAACATTGGTTTTGCTTTGTTTCACAGAACTAATCGTTGCCTGGGTTGCGTACGTATGTGTGGGGCGGAGCTATCAAAATAGGGGCAAGACCCTTTTGGGGTAGGGGCGTGTTTGTTTTGGTGATTTCAAATATGAACATTGGCTACCAGAAATCACTTACCCTGCCTTTAAGTGACAAAACAAGGTACAGGAATGAAAATGTGTTGGTGATCGTTTTGTCTTTTTCATAGTAAATCCTCATCATTAGTGAAATTACACCCCACAGCATCAGCCTAATGGAGACTTTTCAATGCAGACTTATCATAGGCTTGTTTTCAGACCGAAATATAATTGGAAAAATAGATGAATAATACAATGAAACCTCTAATTCAACCTCTAATTGATTTACTTTAATTGATCATTTTAAATAAGTTATAGTGTATCATTGTTGTTGCTGTTGAAAAAATACTTTAATGTGACAAAAGAATTAATAAAAAATATTAAAAACAAAAATGCAGAAAGTGTAATGTTGTCCCATTACCTTTATCATGAAAACGATATATTTATGATATGAATTCATATATAAATATAACAAATTATATTCATATATAAAATTACATATAAATATGTTTACGATTTTTATATTTATTATATTATAGTAACATTAGTAATGCATAATATTTATGCACTTTACTAAAAGAATTAATAAAAATATAAAAAAGTGTAATGTATGTTACCTAAGTGTATATTACCTTTATCATGAAAACTATATATATATATTTACTCTATATATTTATATTTAAATATAAATTACATTTATATATAAAATTATATAAATTATGTATGTTTTTAAAAAAAATTATATTTAATATTAATTATAATATTGGCAACATTAGTAATGCATAATATTTATGCACTTTACTAAAAGAATTAATAAAAATATAAAAAAGTGTAATGTATGTTACCTAAGTGTATATTACCTTTATCATGAAAACTATATATATATATTTACTCTATATATTTATATTTAAATATAAATTACATTTATATATAAAATTATATAAATTATGTATGTTTTTAAAAAAAATTATATTTAATATTAATTATAATATTGGCAACATTAGTAATGCATAATATTTACTCATTCGTTTTAAGTAAAACCATAGCAAATTCAAATGAGATCTCCTTCAAACAGTACAGTCTATTTGTTTATTTTGTGGTTAATATCAAGTTAGTGCAGTTTTACTACAGTAACTGTTATTTTTGTGGAGATTATCATGGTACATTTTTGTCATGGCAGCTACTGTTGTCAAAGATTTGAATTTGGCAGTTTCATTAAGTTATCTGGGCCCTTTATGACTTTATTATGGGTATATTATTAAATGTGACCCTGGACCACAAAACCAGTCAATTAGCACGGGTATATTTCAACAGCCAACAATACATTGTATGGGTCAAAATGATTGATTTTTCTTTTATGCCAAAAATCATAAGGATATAAAGTAAAGATCGTGTTCCATGAAGATATTCTGTAAATGTCCTACTCAAAACTTCATTTTTGATTAGTAATATGCATTGCTAACAACTTCATTTGGACAACTTTAAAGATGATTTTCTCAATATTTCGATTTTTTTGCACCCTCAGATTCCAGATTTTCAAATAGTTGTATCTCGGCCAAATATTGCCTTATCCTAACAAACCATGCATCAATGTAAAGCTAATTTATTCAGCTTTCAGATGATGTATAAATCTCATTTTCACTGGTTTTCAGTGTTGGGGAAAGTTACTTTTAAAAGTAATGCACTACAATATAGCGAAAGTAATGCGTTACGTTACTTTTTAAATCTGGACAGGGCTTGCTTGCTTGTTTTTAAAATATAAAAGTTATATTTTTGGCAAATATAAAAGCCTTTTCACACCAAAAGTGAAATGAATAAGCCTCAGGCTGAAGGAAAAGTCAATTTACGTCCGTACAGTAGAATGCAGAAGAAGACATTTCAACAAACTTCAGCAATAAAAAAACACACAAATGTTTGTCTAGAGTAATTTGTGCTCATTAGTACGGTTGAACTGGATCATCGAAGCTCAGAAGCAAAGACATTGCTTAATAGAATGGGATTAAATACATAAAGGATATTTGTGTTGTTTAACATTTAATTATTGCAGGTTTGCGTCATATTCTGAGTTGCATGATTTTTATTCATTTTGAGGAATACTGAATCTGTGTTTTGTTTTTTTTGTGAGTGAGATTTAATGCATATGCATATTTATTTTAGATCTACAGTAACATCTTCTGATTTCTCTCAACATGGCGACACCAGAGCTGTCAATCAATAAATTGGAAAAAAAAAAGTAACTTGCGTTACTTATTTGAAAAAGTAACTCAGATATTCTCTTGTAAATTAAAAAGTAATGCGTTACTTTACTAGTTACTTGAAAAAAGTAATCTGATTACGTACTCGCGTTACTTGTAACGCGTTACCCCCAACACTGCTGGTTTTGCGGTCACAGGTGAGGAAACGTTACACAAACCTGTCCTCTCACGCGCAGCGAAACAATTTGACGCTCGCGCACGGAGGCGAGCGTGAGCGCGCCGCGCGTGCACGGCCGAAGCGGGAGCGCGCGTAGAGGCGGTCCGGCTGCTTCAGTTTCTGTAATCGCTTTTTTTCTGCTACCTTCAGTTAAATAGCGACGCGACGAGAACGAGCGGACGGCCCGACTCCGACTACACGGTATCATCCAAGAAAAGCGAATCGGGACTCCACATCGACGGCCGCTCGCCAGGTAAATACCCTCGCGTGAAAAGTCGCTAAATGTCCCGCGAAAGTGCTTGTTTTTGCCCCCTCAGTGTGCGGGG
>NW_015510536.1:11564-11929 GCF_001515645.1 Sinocyclocheilus grahami
ACCTAAAATGGTACCCTTATTACTCATTACACCACCCAAATAATCACTATACTGTACTACAATTGCGCCTTTACAGTGAATGTGTACTTTGGGATTCAAATGTTCCCTAAAAAGGTGCATTATTTGGTACCTTTATGGGTGCAGATTTTGTCCTGTAGAATTATGCATATTATGGTTTAAAAAAGTTAATTTTGTGGACCTAATATAGTACATAGCCTTATGTACTGTTGTATTACCGGTTTGCGTTACTGGATTGTTTATTCAAAGCGAATATGTAAAAAAAAATACACATTTTATATAAATGTATATTAGTGCTGTCGAACGATTAATCGCATCCAAAATAAAGTTTTTGTTTACATAATATA
>NW_015510537.1:0-953 GCF_001515645.1 Sinocyclocheilus grahami
AACAGTCTGAAGAGCTGGGCTGAGTTTGGTGGTTCTAGCTTGAAATCTCTAGGAGGAGTAGCGTTCAGAAATTTAGTCTAAGAATAATAATAATAAAAAGCTTAAGTATCAGATCAGTAAATATTGATATATAATTTTTGGTCAATATCACACACCCCTAAACTAGAAATTTTACATTTGTACAAAATTTGTTAGTTTTACTATATCAAATCAAATTTTTATTCAAAATTGACAATATTGTGATTCTGAGAATCAAACTGTAAGATTCCAAATGGTTCCCATCCATAATTTGCACGTCACTACTCATTACATTGTATGTGCCATCCATTCCAGCTGACCACATTGCATTGTGGGATATATTATTCCATAGCTCTATAATGCACATTTTGGCAAATGGAATAGGTTATCCAAGTATTCCATACTGTATTTTGTAAAAATACTAAGTAAATACTTACATTTTGTATTTTGTATGACCAAACCACAATGCATCATGGGAAAAGACATATTTATACTTTAACTCCAAGTTTGATGGGTCAAGATAAATTCAAACACATCTCATTCACATCACATGTGCAATTAAACACATGGCAATTTACGACTCTTTCCCAAGCTTTAACAATTAAGGTTTTGACTGACTAAATCAGGTGTCGCTCTGATAATGTGCTTGATGCATGGGAAAGCACCTGCTGTTTATTGCTGCTCCTTCTAGAAGAACAAAAAGTTCACATTTCACTGAGTCGTTGTCTGAGACAGTGCTATGTTTGGCTGGTAAATCCACTTAAGGATTTCCTCTCCTCCACTGCCATACATAGACAATCACTTTATTATGTGTCTCCAGTGATCTCATACAGAGCAAAACTTGATCCCTCTTAAAGGAACAGTTCACCCAAAGATGAAAGTTCGGTCACCATTTACTTTTGTGGTTATTTTGTTTCTGTTGAGCAAAAAAAAAA
>NW_015510537.1:5045-6220 GCF_001515645.1 Sinocyclocheilus grahami
GCTTATTAGCATGTATATTACTAGCATATTGGCTGTTTATTTGTATAAAAGCACATATGAATGTCTTATTCTGCATGACCATATTTTAGATCCCTTAACTCTACCCCATACCTAAACTTAACAACTACCTTACTCACTATTAATAAGCAGCATATTAGGAGTTTATAGAGGCAAAAGTGGTAGTTAATAGTGAGAATATGTCTCCAAACTAAAGTGTGACCACAAATTTTCATCACAAATTCTGTTATCGTCATAAAGGATTTAAAAGTTCAACTGAAATAAAATAAATATCAATTTGGTCATTTTTTTATATTTGGCCCACTTCTGCAGCACTTAAGACAAACTCTACAAACGCAAATCCTGATGATCATGTCCAACAAGAGCATCCTGTGTTTGAGTGGAGCATCTGACATTGCATTGGTCAATGTCACAATTTTTGTTTACATTTGATTCGTTTTTTCTTAGCTTTTTGACTCCTCTGTACTTATTAGTTTATTCAAATCTCCAGTAAAACCACCTATAGTACTCTACACAAGCACTCACAACATCTAGCTGATGGAATGCTTCTGAGAAGAAAATAAGTAGCAAAATGCATATTCAGTGTAGAAAGTTTTCAAAGTTTTGTTTTAAGTTTATGGATGTTTTTGAAGTTCCCTTATATGTTTTAAGGTTTTCCATGATCATAGGTTGTCTTTAGAGTGGACTTGATGATGGATAGGAATGATAAAGAATCAAAACATGGCTACTGAAATGTCCACTCTTGACAGTTTAGGGCCTGATGTACGTGCAGTATGTGATTTAACGGGTGGCTGTAAGTGGAGAGGGCTTGACAGGTGACGGGTAACATAGCTGACATACTGTTACGTATGAGCAGCAGTAAATAAAGTTAAGAATGCCATCAGATGCCACTGCCGTCTTCAAACGAGTGGAAACCGATCCATAGAACACTACAGAAAGCCAGTGCGGTCACACTGGATGTGCTGTTCAGTTTACAATATTTTAGATTTCAGTTTAGAATGAATGTACAAGATTGTAGTTAGATGTAACAGATGGACAGATGGATGGGTGAATAGACAGAAATATATAGATAATCATACCTTAAGTATAATTAATGTATCTTAAATATAAATAAATAAGAGATCTGTCTGTCTATCCATCCTCCACCCGTCTGTCTG
>NW_015510537.1:6358-8266 GCF_001515645.1 Sinocyclocheilus grahami
ATACATCCATCCATCCTTCTGTCCATCTGTCTGTCTCTCCAACGGTCCGTCCATCCATTCATCCATCTATTCATCAGTCAGTCTGTCAGTCCATCCATCTATCCATTCTTCTGTCCATCTGTCTGTCCATCTATCTGTTTCTCCAACCGTCAGTCCATCCATCTGTCCGTCCATCTATCTATGCATCCATCAGTCCATCCATCCGTCTGACTATCCATCCATCTATCAGTCTGTGTGTGTGTCTGTCCATCCATCCTTCTGTCCATCTGTCTCTCCAACCATCCTTCCATCCATCCATCAGTCAGTCCATCAGCCTAGCCATCCATCATCCATCCGTACATCCAGCAGTCCATCCATTCATCCATCAGTCTGCCCATCCATCCATCTGTCCGTCCATCCATCATCCATCCATACATCCATCAGTGTGTCCATCCATCTGTCCGTCTATCCTTCCTTCCATCCATTCTTCTGTGTATCTTTCTGTCTTTGTATCTATCCATCAATCCATCAGTATATCCGTCCATCTGTCCATCCATCAGTCTATTTATCTGTTTATACATCCATCATTCTATATTTCTATCCATATGTCTGTCTATGCATCCATCTTTATCTATCTATCATTTGTTTTTAAGGTATATTCATAATTTTTATTTAAGGCATGTGGCATTGCTCCAATATTCAGCCAAAGCTCCCAGTTTTTTGTTTGTTTGTTTTTTTCAGAAACAAATGTATCACAGGGCATCATCATGCGCTAATCCTCTCCGCTATCAAATTCATTTTCATGGAACTTTTAATTTTTTTATTTATTTGTGTATTTTTAGACTCCAGTGGCTCATGGTTCAGCAGAATAAAAGAAAAGCCGGAATTGTTGTAAAGAGGCCAGAGAGGAGAAAGCGCAATTTAACAGAAGACTGGTGAACAGGCCGACAGCAGCACACGTGCCACTGCATAACCAGTTACATAATGCAGTGACCCACAGCAGCTCACGGCATACCTCCAACAGATGATACACGCCTCAACATGCATCAACACATTTGCAGGATCTGCCTGCCAATGCATCTCATGATATTTCATGGGATCTTCTGTACTGAATGATCAGTGTGAAAAGACTGAGCAGGTCAAACAGGGTCAATTGATCATTTCCATTTAAGGGGTAAATTGCAACATGCTGTTTGTGTTTTATGCTGCTGCTGTCCGATGTTCTCCCTGGTTTCTCTGGCTTGCAAATCAGTCTGTGAATCAGCAACTCTCCATGAAAATGAATGCAAATGTTGCAGTAGTGTGCGCTTTTGGTAGGGCCTCTGGAGTTATGTATTAATTTGGCTGGTCTGGATTGTTACAATGTTCATTGATTCTGTTTGTTTATACTTTTGATTTATATAGCACTTCTAGATGGTGTGAGAGCTACTATTGAAATAAGATTTGAATCTTTTCAATGCCACAGTTAATAAAGCTCTGATCTCAAGCTTTTTGTTTTTGTTTTCTGCAAGGCTGTGATCATTTTAAATCATACACAGCTCCTCATTTATTTTGTTAAAGGTGAAGTGTGCATTTTTTGATAATTAAAATACTATGTTTATTTTTTAAATAAAAATTTTCCCTGAAAGTGTGAGTAATAGTTTAAAAGAGTATGATTATAAATACAATGACGGTGTTAAAGCGTAACAATGAGAAGATGGGTTTACCTGTTTGGTGTGATGATGTTTAATGTCCTCGACAACCTCTGTAGTCCCATTTAACCACTTGTTAGCAAGCGTTTTTCAAGACAAGCAAAAGATGAAAAAAATCAATCAATCAATAATCACAAGAGGGTATTACTGGTGTGTTTTATGTTAGAGAATAAAACGTGAAAAACAGTTCACCATGGACCTTATTTCAGGCATTTAAACAAAAAAAACATTAAAAAAA
>NW_015510537.1:8276-11932 GCF_001515645.1 Sinocyclocheilus grahami
AAAAAAAGAACCAGAAGTGCTAAAATGCAACTCATTTCTGAGTTTTGGCCTACAAAAATATGTCATCCTTGCAGCACTCTATATGCAACCAATTTTATGTATAAGAGCTGAATGACAAATAACCTTATTTTTGTAATACCCTTGATCAGTCACTAGGGGAACTTTACTCGCCAGTATAAATGTAAGACAAATCTGATTTGGTTAAAGGACATAACCTAATCAGTTTAATGAATCAAAATTCCTCTTATGCCTCATCAGAGGACTAATTGACTTTAAAAACCATTCTGGAACATTCTGAACCCAATCAAACAAGCCACTGGGCACTTGTCCCGGCCGTCTCTCCAATTACCTGCTCAAATTAGTCCTAAACAGGTCACTGGAAGGTTTAACAAGTGTCCCACTGCTTGTTATATGTAATTTTCCCCTGCAGAATTAATAAGCGGCAGAAATGTTCACAGTTAGGACAAAATCAGGACTATGTTGAATAACATCAATAAAAATCCTCTTTGTGGAAAACATTTAGACCATATTTGAAAGTGCTGGAACAAAGATATTGGTTCAAAAGTTAATCTTGTTTAACTGTATGTACTAAATAGATGGCAGCACGTTTGAGAATTTCTTTGCACTTTTATGCACAGCAATGAAATCACTTTAGATGACAACATCTGTCAAACGTGTAAATATACAAACGCTGTGTGACATTTTCATGGGTTCGGTTTACACCGCTCTTAAGACACAAATTGTTATTTTTAGTGTGTTATTTTTAGTCCAACAACACTATAAAAGAACAAAAGATCGCATTTAAAAGTTATTTCGACAGCAGTGTATTCATAAGCCTGTTTTCATTTGCTGCTAATTGCAGGCTTTTCTTTTGTGTAAGGGCCTGATCTTTCATACAAAACTTGAACAATTTGCATCAATTCCTCTTGGAGCGTCCATTATTCTAGACTGACTTTTGCCTAGAGTCAACATTTGTACAATCAAATAGTTGTTTTTTGGAACAGCACTGCCAGTGGTTTTCGCATAATACATTCCAGGCATTATTGTGGACGGAGCATATGAACTGGAGAAGGCTAACACTTCTGCTGACAGATGCTGGCTCCGCAGCCTCGTACCGCAGTCCAACTCGCTTGGCAAGCGGCCTCACATTCAGAACCTGTTGATAGCTGAATGGAATTTCCAGGTTGTTGGTTTTCCTTTGATGCTAAATTTAAATGTTCTTCTTGGTAAAACTACCTTGTGGACAGGCAATATTTTAGGGCCAATAAATGCAAGGGCCCAAAATAGTGCCTTTATTTCTCGTCAGCATGAAATTAAACTTTGCATGCATGCCTACCATAAAATAAAATTATTAGACTTGGCGCAGCTTCTCTTCCCTGTGGGAGAGTATTTGAGAAATAAACATGCTCTTGTTCTTCTCTGCTCTGTAGAACGGGATCTGGAGGCCTGTTTTTGTAGGACCAATCATGGCCTTCTTACATTTCTGTCAAGTAAAGGTTTCCTTGAGTCTATTTATTACAATTCTTATTAAATTTATGTCTCAATGCATTTTTCTGCATCATCTGAAGCCAAAAACTCCCATAAAGTAACCATTGAAATTTGCTTATTATTTAGTCTCACTGCATTTTTCTGCATCATCTGAAGCCAAAAACTCCCATAAAGTAACCATTGAAATTTGCTTATTATTTATTTAATTATTTATTTAATAATAAAAAAATCATTTTCTTAGTGTTAGTGACGTGACATGTATGGAGTCCCAAACTCTGAATTTGTGCTCTGCATTTCACCCATCCAAGTGCACACACAGTAGTGAGTAGTGAACACACACGCCGTTTTATAATCATTTTTGAGGGGCAAAATCTCACAAATGTCAAGGTGATGCAAATGTCCTATAGCAATATGAAATTCTGAAACCAAAGTAGATTGGCATAATGTTTTATAATTATTTCAAACAAACAAACAAATAAATATTAATAAGCAGTATATTTGATTCACATTAAGATTTCAAAGATTTTTGTTGGCCAAATCAAAATCTTGTGGTGCAAAATAAATAAACAAATAATAAATAAATAATAAACAAGCAAACAAATAAATAAATATTTAACTAAATATGAATAAACAGAATACATTAACACATTGTATTCACTTATTAATGTTTTAAGAGCCAAATCAAAGTCATGCAGTGTACAAACAAACAAACAAACAAACAAACACCACTGACAAAATGTATTCAGTAATTATTAATATTTCAAAGATTTTTGTTGGCCAAATCAAACTCATGTTGTGCAGCTAAATACATACATACATACAGCTGTGGTCAAAATTTTACACTTTGAAGTATTTGCAAAATTGTAATTATTCTACCAAAATAAGAGGGATCATACAAAATGAATCTTTTTTTTTTTTTTTTTAGTACTGACTAAACTGATTAACTGATTTGAACCCTTTCCCACAATGACTGTATGATGTTGCGATCCATCTTTTCACACTGAGGACAACTGAGAGACTCAAACACAACTATTACAAAAGGTTCAAACGCTCACTGATGCTCCAGAAGGAAACTTGATGCATTAAGAGCCTGGAGGTGAAAATGTTTGAACAAAACAAAGATGTGTACATTTTTCTTATTTTGCCTAGAATAGGTTCAATTTACCCTGATCTTCAAATTCAAAACGTTTTCACCTCCAGGCTCTTAATACATCAAGTTTCCTTCTAGAGATTTTTGTGGGCCAAATCAGTCATGTGGTACAAACAAACAAACAACATACATTCATAAATATTAAGCACTAAACAAAAATGATGCACTTATACATTTTTCTTATAGATTTTTGTGGGCCAAATCGAAGTCATGTGGTGCAACCAACTGTAGGATATCAGACCGAATCAGACAATCTAAGATTTGGTCAGAACCGAGTTGAGGCACGAGGAGTCACAAAAATTCCACAGAGGCCCCAGACAACAGGATGTCATAAATCAGACCCTAGCCCTTCTGAAGCAAGCCTAAACCTAAACCCCTGTCACAGAACAGTTTTCAACATTAACACAAAAGAACACATTGACAAGTCCAAGGAGATTGTCAATTTTGGGGCAAGTTATCAAGAATAATGGTCGAAAGAGATGCACAGCGTGACCGCCACATGGAAACATGGAACAGTGATCACAAGCTTCGGATTGACTTTTCCCTCCACATCACGAGACAGAACAGACTGAAATTCCTTATGAGAGACCTCTTAACCTCTCTGGTCTCCACAGAACGTATCCTTACGTCCACAGAATGCCAAAGAAACTTCATTTCCATGCACCTAAATGACACTAAAAGGACTCGAGCAACTAACCATTGCTACATATCTAACCCCATATCATGTATCTAACCCACATGTTTAACCATCATGCCTTAATCATTTATTGTGAATGTATTTTGAATAACTATTGAATAGTTTAAGAATCGCTATTCATGTTTAGTATGTGTGTGTTTAAGAATTCATGCTTGAAACGTTTCTTCCAATCAATACTTGGTCAAATGTATCATATTCTTATTATAAGAAATCATGTCCAAAATGTATACTCTACCAGAGCGGGAAAAACGCAGATCCGCAGATCATTGAGATACAAGTTGATTTATGAATGGGGAGGAGGAATATACAACCCCCCGAGCA
>NW_015510538.1:0-1300 GCF_001515645.1 Sinocyclocheilus grahami
GTTTATTAGCACTTATAAATCACATATTCTGCATGACCATATTCTGCATTCCTAATCCTAAACCCAATACCATACTAACTATTAATAAGCAGCAAATTAGGAGTTTATTGAGGCAAAAGTCATAGTTAATGGTTTGTTAATAGTAAGAATTGGACTTTAAAAAAAATTGGGACCTTTATAACTAATATAAAATGCTCTGGAAATGTTGTGAAAACACATGGTAGGTTTTTTTATAGCTGCCTTTTACTAATCAGTAATGTATTTTATGATAAAAAAAAAAAGTTTTTGCCAAGCATTGTTTTTAGGCTTTAAGTCTTCTATAAGAAATATTTTGATGTGTGTGGGGGACCTATAGTTTAACTAGAATTGAAAATAAATGAACAAACAAACAAATAAATAAATAAATAAACCATGTTAATCATATCAGAACATTTATCAAATATGATTTCAAAAACCCTTTGACATCTATCATATTGAAAACATACAACATTTCTACAACTAAAATCATGCATTGTTACACAGTCAATGTTCTGGGAGCCTGTTGATCGATTTAATAAATAAGCGTTTTATCTATTGATTAGAATATTAATACTGAATTTTCATTTGTTAGTATTTCTTTTTATCCAAATGTTGAATGTTTGGACACAAGTCAGCAAGCCTTGGGTAGCATGGGAATGACTATAAATGTTATAAACTATAAACCACTAAAGATAAACTGAAACTTTTTCATCAAACATCCCGCCAAGTTTCTCTCACTACTACTAATAGTACAGTCAATGTTTTTCTTCTTTACAAATAATGATCATTTAAATGAGAATTCAGGGACTTTCAGGTGAGAGTGTGGTTGTAACTCACTGGTATACATCAGTCCCACTAGTGAATGGGTCTTCCATGAGCAGACCACTAAAGGTCAGAGGTCAGCTGGGCAGGATTACTGAGCTAAACAGATTATATGAAAATTTAGATTTTTTTAGAAAGCTGTTGGACAATAGGCCTGTTGATTATTAGGATTACAAACAGAGAGGCAATATTTTTTCCCCCTTAGTTTCTGAAGTAGGATCCCAAGTTGTTGCTTTGGTTAAAATCATATTCAGTGTTTTTTGAAAGCTAAATGTGCCTTGCGGTTGTCCCTTCAACCAAATACTAACCAGAACAGTTTAACTTCATCATGAGCTTTGACCTGGTCACTTCTTAGAGAGTGACACTGCGGCGTGTTTTGACAGCTTTGTATTGATGTCGTCAGATGTGGCAGGCATGACATGTGAGCACACACGCATGTTTTGCACAAATGAACCTTTAG
>NW_015510538.1:3009-3709 GCF_001515645.1 Sinocyclocheilus grahami
AGGTGCTCAAGCACCCATCGCACCCCCCTCTGCACGTGCCTGGTTCTCAGTGCATGTTGTCATAGTTTTGTAAATTTCTGTAGTGATGAATGAAAACCGTAACTTTTATGCCCCTTTTGCAAAAGAACAAAGTAATGATAGCTTTGAAAAGAGGAAAAAGACATCAAGAAATTGCAAGTTTTAGCTTCAACTATGAATAAAGCAGAATAAAAGTTGATTCGCTGATTTAATTAAATTGATGTGTTTTAAAATTAATGAGTTGGACTGTAAAGGAAAAACAGCATTTTTTGGGGTCAAAATTGTGAGAAAGGCAATAATATTTTACATAGTAAGCGGGACATTCGAGTAGCGCATTCTAGGAAAAGTGAAACAATTTTGTTAAAGGGTTGTGGCATCCCAGAATGCACTGCAGCATGAATACATTATGTGGTTACTGTTATATGATTATTGTATTTCATGTTATGCTTTATCATTGATAAAGTTTGTGTGCTAAATGTTGAGGTCTATGTAAAACCATATTAAACAACTTTTTTGTATTTACAAGGTATATCCCTGCTTTATGGTAAGTGTAATACAAGAATACCTATAATAAGAAATCTTGTGTTGATAATTTAATATTTGTATAAATATATAACATTTGTATGATCTGACCAGAATGTATTGACTTATGTGGATAATTACAACTAAATTATTATTCATT
>NW_015510538.1:4233-4565 GCF_001515645.1 Sinocyclocheilus grahami
AAGACATTTTGAATTTAATGAACGAACACGTTTAATTGGATAAGTTCTTAGGATAATTTAGAAATTTTTGTTTTCATAATTAATTCCCATGCTTCTATCTCTGTTATTTCACACTTTTGAGGATTTTATTATTATTTAAAAACATGACAAATAGTATTTGCAAAGAATAATATTGACTGGGGTTTCTCGTTTTACTTTTAACATCCTCCAGGCCTAAAAATAAGGATTGTTTTGTATTTAAGGTAGCTTTTATAAACCACTGAAGGTGATTATTTTAAAGGTGAAACTTTGAAGCTCTGTTATTGCAGTACTCCTATGGAGACCTCAAGGTT
>NW_015510538.1:7014-7645 GCF_001515645.1 Sinocyclocheilus grahami
AGCTCTAATGCCATGGCGAAAGTTTGAGCAAAACATGCTAACTGCACAGACGAGCACAGAACACTATTTACAGTCCCAGCCTTAGAGGAGACAACAGAGCAGTGGATTTATTGATTTATTCACTGTATATTGCGGCTGCCACACAGATCTAAAATAAACATGCAATTTATTTCCCAGCTGTTTACCTTCACAGACATAACCGACTGTTTTTTGTAACTCGTGTGTTTTTAACGTAAACTTGTGTGTGAATGAGAACTTAGTTTAGTACTCACATGCTGTGACAGCCGCTTTCTGTCCGTGTGCTTCGGATGTGCACATAGAAAACCGATATCAGAAGTTTAAACTCATATGGTTTAAAACGCATGATTTCAGCTTGATAAACATGATAATCAGAACCAAAACAGATGTTTTTTAGCAGGTACGAGCTGTAATGGCCCAGCTAGTGTTGCCAACTAATTTTCAGGGGAAGTTGCTAAAGATTGATTTGTTGCTAAAAGTTGCTAAATGACATTGCGATGTCATTGTGCAATCACGATGCAAAATTATGTCACTGCATCAAATCTCAGCAAAAAAATTTTTTTTTTAAAAATATGTTAATTTAGATGCGTTTATAAAATAATATAAATGCATA
>NW_015510538.1:8556-9300 GCF_001515645.1 Sinocyclocheilus grahami
TTATATTAAATATTGTAAAAAGGGGCATAATATGTCTCCTTTAATGTTTTAGATGACACAACAGCATTCGCAATGTAAAAAAATCCAAAACAGCACTACTTATATACAAAAACACGCCCTATTCATTAAAAAGTCAATTTGCTTCTCCTTCAACCAAATTCAACCAATCAGTCAAACAATACCATTCTCAAAACCAGTTTAAACACAGCAAACTATTTTTATATTAGCCTATAGTACGCACGACCTCTGAGTAAAGCTAGTTTAATTTAATTTGTTCATTCCAAAAATATTTCAAACGTTTGTGGACTCAGTTTTGTAGTCTAGTTTTCTAATACAGTTTAAAATTGCCTTAACAAATTACTCAACATATGTCATTTATTATCACATTATTTATTTGTTTTGCGTGTTTGTGGATTCAGTCGGTTTTTGAAACTCACTGATGGAATGTGATTTCTGCGTGAAAACGTTCCTAAGCAGATTTCGTGCACAAATACCTGCGTACACAGTTAGTGAATGTGGCTGCCAATGTCTGTCAAGCTGAATTAAGTGCAAAAACTGTGAAGAAGAAAGGACATTCAATGCAGTAAGTATGTGAGGCACTGTGGAAAAACATTCATTTTCGACCTAATGCGTTGTTTGCTTTCCACGGTTTGCACTGAGGAAAGAAGAAAAATTCTTACATTCATTTAAAGCAACACTGCCATCTGTTGATGAGACTGTCACAGCACAACAGCTTCAACCCAA
>NW_015510538.1:9524-11921 GCF_001515645.1 Sinocyclocheilus grahami
CACTTGGCATCGTGAAGTAGCCGGATGGATGAGGGAGGACCATACAACCCTGATCTGGGCTGGGGGTGTATGCAGGGGGTTCATCTGAAGGGTTATCGGTCGAGCTGTCGACGGGGTCGGTGTTTGGAGTTGCTGGCATGGCGGTGGGAGGAGTTACAACGTAGCCTCCATTTTCTGGAGCAAAACTCTCAGACTTTCCCGACACGCATGTGTGATGTCTGTCCATAGAGCTGTCAGGTAATTTGTCCTGGGTGCAGGATTCCTCGCAGCACAGAATATAAGGCCCACTGAAGTTTATGCCTGATTTGTCTTTGCACATGCCTTCCCCCACATAGGCGTGCAAGTGGTTTGATCCACCTGACCTTGCCATTTTAACAGCATCTTCACTGTGTGACAAGAGCGGCTCCCAAGAGACACTGTAACAAAGTTAAGTGTAAAAGAAAAATATTGTCAGACATGGAGATTTAAGATACACAGGCATGAAACTGAATCCACTTCCATAATGTGACTTACAATAAGTTTGAGTGTTTGAAAAGAAAAGAGGCATTAGGTGACAGGTTTCATTTCCTTTTTAGAGAAGTGTTGCTATTATTAAATAAAACTAAAAGCAAACCTAAAACTAACAATGCTTTTCAGTAATAGTGCCGAAATATAAATAAAATCTCAATAAGAATAATGATATAAAATATTTTACACATTAAGTCGAAGTACTGAAATGACTAAAACTAAAGCTGAAATAAAATAGTTCAACGTAAATAATTAGAATAAAAATTCAAACCACATAAATCACACAAAGATGTCTAAAACTTAAACTAAAATGAAAATTGAAAATATAAAAATAAAAGCTAATCTGAAATACTGACATTTATGAAGACAATTCATATTTTTATTGCAAAATGTTGTAATTCTAGTCAGAGCTGCTTGCCTGCTTTTGCAGAGACTGACATTGTCTGCAGCCAGTAGTACACAGATGGAGGTTGTCTCTTTCTCACTCTGGAGATTTGGCCATCCACCGGGAGTCTTCAGAAAGATAGAAAAAACAATTATGTAATACATATAACTAGGTGTAATTTGGAAGAGTGGATTACTAGTTATAATACTTAGACTGTACTTAGACCAAAAAGGCATATTTGCCATCATTTTAGCTTTTGTGTACCAGAAACAGTGAAATGGAATGCCTTTTGACAAAGGTATTGAAATAAAAACAAACTGAAAACACTATATTAATATTGTACATCAAGCTGCAGATTCACCTTAAACATTTACTGTTCTGAGATCAGTTAGTAAAGACTCACCGTTACCATCTCCTCCAGCACTTTGCTCTTTATGGGTGATGGAATCGATCCTTTCCAAATCTTGATCCTTCTATTATAGAATTACACACATGAATAAACAAACACAAACAAAAAACGCTAAACATGAGCGAATGTTCCTGTACCAATACCAGTGTAATGAGATGAGATTGATTTCAAGAGAATGTATAAATCGATTAAATGTATATTTTGATTTCAGTGTATGCCATTTTGGACGGCTGCATAAATGCATGAATGTAAATGAATAGTGGGTTTCACCTGTGTAAGACTGGTAGCCCGTTGTACAAGGTGACGAAAAAAAGCACGCCCACAAACACAGCAGTCAAAATGTAGATTACAGGGCTGATGGATGATGAAACTACAAACACACACAAAGAGTTTTTCTTATGCATCACGTATCGAGTTCTGTCCTGTGGGTATCAACTACTTTTGCCCTAAGCATAAATCATTTTACAAAGATATTTCCAGATCCAGATTTGCTATTTTAAAAGAAGCTCGTGATGAATTATATACACATGAAGTTAATTACTTTAATGCAAAAAAGACAAAAGGGCATGCAGTCACAGGACACTTATTTTATTTTATATTTATAGCATTTTATATTTAGTTCTGAAATACTGTTAGCACACTCGGTAAGTATTGTGTATGAATGAATGAATGAATGAATTATTATTTTACAATATTCCATTTGTTAACATTAGTGAACTGCATTTACCATGAACTAACAATGAAAAATACTTCTAATAAATCTATTAATATAAGTTCATGTTAATTTGCTAAAAACGTTAATAATAAAACGTGGTATATTTTAATATTATTTAATGGCCTTGAGCTAACATGAAATAACAAGAAATAATTGTATTTTTATTAACTAACGTTAACAAAGATGTAACAAATTTAGGTAACACTTTATTTCAAGGTGTCCTTCTTACACATGCTACACGTACTTACTATTATAATAACAAGAAATTATGCATAATTGCATGCAAGTAACCCCAAGCCAAACCCTAATCCCAAACCTAACCATATAGTAAGTACTGTACGTGTAGTTAATTAATATTACTCAGTACTTAAATGTATAATT
>NW_015510539.1:0-419 GCF_001515645.1 Sinocyclocheilus grahami
AGTGGAAATCAGGATTAGGCATAAAATAATGTCTTCAGAATCATTAGTTGCATTACCATTACAGATTTGCGCAAAACTTTTGCGATCATTTATAAATGTTGGTTCAAAAAACAATTGTGAAATGACGGCGTTTCTATTAACCGATGTTATGCAACTAAAACATATTTTTTTCTCTCACGATAAGTCGTGGCAGCGGATGTTGGTATGTTAACTTATATCGAAGCCACCGCAGTAGCCATTATTTATAATGGAAGGAGACGTATGTGTGTATCTTTAGAGAAGCAGCACGGAGAGCCGCTTCGGATACATGCCGTCAATAAACACAAGCATTGACCACAGTGGATGCGATCAGCTCCGGTGGCCATGTCGCAGTATAAATAAGGGGTTATCCAAGCATTAATGGCAAGGAAAGCCCCTTA
>NW_015510539.1:429-1831 GCF_001515645.1 Sinocyclocheilus grahami
TATTATCAAATGTATGCATTTAAAACTCAAGAACACTTGACCAAGAATACTGATGGCGTATGCAAATTTTTGTCCAATAAAATTATCTCTATAATGAGGATGTCCCGCCTCCTGATACTTACTGCAACCAGACGGTCTATAAAAACTGGAGAAAACAGTCTCTGAACAGCATCTACAGCCAATGAACTTTATGCTGTATTCAATAACGGTCAAGATTTGAACTGCAATTCCCGACCGCAGTCAGAACATCAAACTCATCTTTAATCACAAACACTCTCTAGTATATCAGGAAATGAAATGCAAGTTTGGAGCATTGTTGCATAGGGTCATTTATATGAGATCGGTTCACGCGTTCTCAGTTTCATGGTTTTTGGGTGGTCCGTCCTCAAGAGTCACACATGATACCTCATCTTCGCTTTGTAGAGCAAATCAATCACACTGACCTGGGATTCTTCCCATCTCCTGATGAGGAACAATCTAAACTGACCGACGGTCCCTCCGGTGACGGACTTCACAGACGCTGTTCTAGCGATTTCTCCATATAACAAAGGCCGCAGGGTCTTCATCCGCCCACACTAATGAGAGGCTCTGCCTTTGAGCTCAATGTCTTTGTAGTGGGAGGAAAGATTCGGAGTATAACTTTCAGACAGATGAATAAAACAGCATCTGTTTTTCACAGGAGGACAGAGAGAAACAGCTCGGCCTCCAGAAATCTCAGTCTTCAAACAGTGTTTTCTAGTGTTATTCCTTGTGTTTGGTGTAAATTAATCTGTTGAAGTTTAATGCTGTCACCCTGTCTGGGATAAAAACTGCTCTGATTGCAATTTTTTTTAATTTATAATCATCTCAGTTATACACTGTAAAAAAAATATGTTTTTTGAAGTTGTTAATAAAACATGATTCTGGAGCAGATTTGACAAGAAAAATACAATTTCAGTCTTTCTATTTTAAAATGTAATAATTTACTCAAAGTGTTACTTGCTGTTATAATTATTTGTGAAATTTACTAGCAATTTCTGAATTAATTTTTTTTCAGTATACACTAAAATTTCTTTTATAAATCCTACATCAATTTTTTTTGCTCAAAAAATTGCTAGTAAATTTTATAAATAACTACAAAGAAAAAGCAAGTAACACATTGAATGAAATGAAAACATGACATTTTGAAGTAAAAAGACTGAAATAGTATTTTCTTGTAAATTGTACACCAATATCTGTTGTATGATATATTTGAGTTAAAAAAAAATAAAATCACAACTAATAATATTTATATAATAACATGAATAAAAATCTCTTAATTGAACAATACAACTAATATTTTAATCTCTTAATTGAACAATAGCGACTTTTTTAAAAAAATCTGCTAATAGAACAAAACAGACCAATATTCAAATTTAAATTA
>NW_015510539.1:2585-3068 GCF_001515645.1 Sinocyclocheilus grahami
CCAAGCATTAATGGCAAGGAAAGCCCCTTATACTTGAGAGCAGCCGTGTATGGTATCCAAGTATTGGATTTAATTCAGTAAATATGATGCAGACCAGTGTTATTTGGAGTAGTTTGTTGCTTGTCAAGGAGGAGGAGTTAAACACACACACATCTGACTTTCCCTCCAGGACAAATTTGTCTAGGGTGCATATATTCATTCTAGCTCGCTCACAAGCAAACACACAAAGGTAGGTTCCCCTTTAACCCCAAAAAAATTCAAAACATCCAAATACTTGGATGTCAAAACAGGTGAATCTTTGGATATCAAAGCAATTATCTTTGAGAGATCCAGTCTGGAACACAAAAGGGCAAAGGAAAACAAATGTTTTTTCCCTAGCTAACCCTGCAGGTCAATGACACAGAGGAGTTTGTAGCCTGAAGACAGGAGCTCCGCTTATGCGGCGTCTATATTTAGGAGCCCTATAGTCAACGCTGAATGTAG
>NW_015510539.1:8374-8653 GCF_001515645.1 Sinocyclocheilus grahami
CACTAAATTTGTATAGCCTTTCTAAAATGCATCTATGCGTCAAACCTGTGCATGCACATTCATGACCCTAAATGAGAAAAAGTCATCAAATTTCAGAAAGAAAGAAATAGTTTAACCAGTAGGGATGTAACTCTACTCACGATGCGATACGATTCACAATACTGATTTCAAGATACGATTTTCTTTTCTTTTTTTTTTACAAAATGAGATTTAAGACAAATTCTAAATGAAAAAGTGTCCTTTTATTATTGCTTGGACAAAATGCTGCACATCTCTTTG
>NW_015510539.1:8663-11741 GCF_001515645.1 Sinocyclocheilus grahami
ATAAATAAATAATACAAATAAAAGAAATCTCTTCATATAAACAAAGGCATTCATATAAACCCCCACCACCAACTGTATCGCGATTGACTTTATTACAGTTCATTTACAGTTCAAATGCAGGTCAAATTGACCTGAACACAAAAGCAGGGTTAAAGCTGAACTGCAAAGGTGCCAGCTTCAAAAATGTTATAATTTCACTAGACAAATACTGAAAAAAATGGCTGTTAAGCTTAAAACAAATACCAAAATCTGCCACGGGAACAGAACAAATGCATCTGAATTAAAGACACTTTCCCTGAAAACAAGTACTACTGTGCAGCTGTGCTTCTCGGGTAAATTCATCTTGTTTTAAGGATGTTTAAATGTTGCTGACTTCGAATCATTCACACTAATCCTAACCACACAAATCAGATGGCCAGTGACTATGAACCTACATCAGAGGAAACTCTCGAAATAGTGCATGAAAAGGCTGATGTTTAATTCATTTCTGTCTGAACTATTTTTGATTATGTCTGTTCACGTGAATTGAAACCCACTGTGAAACACGGAGCAATTCTGAGACTATAACACGAGCAGAACAATGAGCAGTAACTCTGAATGAAGCACAATGACCTCAGAGACCGGCCTCTTCACAAAAATCTGCTTCCTGTCTCAATCACTGGGATAGATTGGGCCTGTTGACCTCTGACCTGGCCGTCTCTGTAACGAATAGAAATGAGTTAACTTCCTCTCTAACAGCAGGAAACTCCTCTTACATGAGAATGACCCTGAGATAGGCTGTTATCTATGCTCACTCATTTCAAGAGTCACATGAGGGTAAATCTCTTCATAATGGTCAAGAATGTCCAGAGAGACATGTCCAGGCAAATAAATTCAACAAAACTATAATTATAATATTGATTCCCACAGGAATTAATTTCACTGGCCTCTCCCTTTTCTGTACAAAACCAGTAATTCACTTACAATAGAAGTACTTTGAGATGTTAAAAGCAGAAATGTAAAGCTATCTTGTTGTTAAAGCACTTACATGAATTAAAACGTGTTGTTTGAGCTGTAAATTGTCTCAAATATCCTTTTAGTGGAGGGATGTACTATTTTTTAACTTTCATACAAATATTAAAAATATATATTTTCTTAGTATTTTTGTATTGTTTTCCAGTGCAAATATCTAAATATTCTTAAAAGGGGACCTATTATGCAAAATTCACTTTTACATGGCATTTGAATAGAAATGTGCGTCCGTAGTGTGTAAGCAACCACCATATAATAGTAAAAATCCACCCACTCCTTTTTTTTTAGAAATATATAATCCCCATAAGTAAGTGTCAAAACGAGCTGTCCCAGTTTTCTGCCCAATGTGATGTCACACTGGTACATGCCCCGCCCACGACTTGTACCCTGAGTGAGCCGCACACAGTCCGCCATGTTTAAATCCACCAGAGCATTTAAAAGCCGCATTCAAGCAAAAAATAAAAATAATGTATTATTAAAGCAACTAAAATTATTAAAGAGCAGGGAGTGATTTTCTGTTTTTCTTTTGTTGTTTGATTCATATTAACAGCATAGTCCGCAGTGGGTACTGTACATGTATATTACGCTGCAGTCACTTAATAAACAGATCTTATATAAATTACGATTACTTTCCCAGCTGTTTACGTTCCCAGACTTAACCTATTGTGTTTTGTAAATTGTGTGTGTATTTGACAGTTTAAGCGCAATAAGATACGAAAGAGAACTTAGTTTAGTACTCGCGTGCAGTGCGACAGCCACTTTCTGTGCGCTCAGAAAACCCTATATAAGAAGTTTAAACTGATATGGATTTTAAAACGCATGCAATTAATAAGCTTTCATGACGATGAAGAACTGCAATCTGGCACGAGCTTAAGGCCTAGCTAGGTCTTCTTCTGAAAAAAGGGGGCGGGGAACAGCAGCTCATTTGCATTTAAAGATTCATGCACGAAAACATCTCAAAATGGGCATATTCAAAATGGTAAAATAAATGATCTGTGGGGTATTTTGAGCTGAAACATCACATACATTCTGGGGACACTTGAGACTTATATTATATATTGTAAAAAGGGGCATAATAGGTCCTCTTTAAATCAAGACATTTACTTGAGAGGGAAAATGATATAAGATAAAGACTTGTTTTCTGAAAAATGTTTCAAAATTGAGTTTATGCTTAAAACAAGAAATAATATCTGCCTTTGGGGTCAGAAAAGTAATCTTGTTTTCCCTGTAAATTCAGTTTATTTTTCTTATTTTAAGCTTAAAATAACTTTATTTTTTCAGAAAACAAGACTTAATATCTTCTTAAGTGAATGTATCTAGATTTAAAAATGTTGGATACTGGAAAACAAGACAAAAATACTGCATGCATAGTAAAAGTTACTAAGTTTACCAGCATATTAACTTCCATGCCATGAGCAGAAGTTGAACAATTGGATATAACTTTTCAAAGTTAGAAAGCAATTTTATCACACATAAGCAAGTGATGCAATTGTCTAATGGTGTGTACTTCCATTGTAAGTGCAATAATGTAGCAATGATTTCTACTTAAAAAAACACTGAAGGAGAGTCAAAATCATAATCCTTTAAAACATTTTAATATATTAGAATCCTTTCTGCAAAATTCCATGGATTCCACTCCCAAATGTCTAAAACATGAGCCTGCATATGAGTGAAAGCATTTATTATTGATGTGCATGGGACGGAATGACACAAAAACCTCAAGTTTCGCACTTCACTCCAGTCGAGAAGAGGTTAAATCTGGGTTAACATGCAAGATTATGGTCATGGGTTGCAGATTACTGGTTTAATAGATGCAGCCTCTATATAACCTTGGGAAGTGTGGCTTAAATCATACTCCACTCATAATGCACATATAGTGTATGCTTTTGTCTTTAGAGGATTTGAGTGAAAATGCAGAACAGAAAGGATCAAACAAAGCCAGCAGACTGATATCTGTTGTTTTATAAAGGCATGATTTGAATAGATCTCCACAGGCCTAGATGGGCACTTTAATCACTTCCAACGGGAAACCCGAGAAAACTAAATGAGAAGTCTGATTTAATAATG
>NW_015510540.1:0-2202 GCF_001515645.1 Sinocyclocheilus grahami
TGACCCATCAAAGACAGATCTTGAGACAAAGCTTCCTCTGCTGTGCTCCAGTGTTGTCCTGGGTTTAGTCTGGGAGACAGCAGTCCAAAAGGTCACTCAGGGTCTCTTATTAGTAGGCAACAGAAAGAACCAACAGAGGTGAGAACAGACGAAGAATGACCTCACTCTACAAGTGATTTGGTTAAAACAATATCAAAATAAAAATAACTCAATCTGAAGTGTAAAACAGTGTTGTGACTTCTGTTTGACAATTGTATACCCCTGTTTGTCACAAGATAATAATAATAAGCTTCTGGTAAATGCAAGATGACAGTTTTGATTAACAATATAAACAGGAAATCTTCTAAACCTAAAGAGCTGAGAAAGTTTCAACCCACAAAAATAATATAAAGTCATAAGTCAGGTTGCATGCATACATATAAGCCTAGTTAAAAAGTAGAAACATTTAGTTTAAGCAATAATGATAATATAACCGATTTCAGTCACTAAATCTGCTTTGCTTCCCAAAATAAACACACATAAAATAGAAGGCCACATAATGACTCTCAAAATGGTCCTTTCTTTAAACCATGTCCAATGAACAAATAGACAAAAGTGCAAAACACCATTAGGGTAACAGACATCAAATACACACTAAAACAATGCTATAAACATTAACTAACCAGCTTGACTGGTAACATAAAACAGTAATACATAACGAAAAACAATAAGAAAAATAAATAAGTAATAAAAATAAACCAAGTGTGATACGTTTGGGAACATCCTGTTTAATCTCAAATGACTTTGTATGACAAGGTAACTTAATCCAACTGACAGGTTTTTATACAGTAGGCTATGTTTACAATAGCTTTCCCATTACATTACAAACTTTGCAAATAGTGCATCAGTTCAGTGGCTGAGCCTGAGAGAAGCACACACGGGCTTTAGGACCCAGCGCTCTTCTGCAGGAGCGTCTTTTTGTCCGTTGCAAGCGCGCATTGATTGTGACCATTGTGACTTCGCGATTTACCATCTGTAGTGTCCCATGTGGTTCAAGTCAATTACCGGATCACTTCCCACAGGATTTGAAACCTATATTTCAAAATTCAAAAAGTTTCCTTTAGTTGCGTTTAAAGAAAAACAGAAAAGGATCCAATTATGAAGAACTGTGGAAGTGCCCTTTTCTGGTAGTTGCTATGCACTTATTCTGGATTCCTTTCTCCGCTATCCACTATCCGAATATTAAACGTTAATCTTACTATTATTAATCACAATAATAATACCTGTAATTATAAGCATAATTAGATGTGTGCACGTAGTTCAAGTGTCCAAATAAATGACTGTAGACCGTTTTAAAACAAACACGCTTTGTGTCATGTCAATATCATTATTTGCTGTCTTTCATATTTATTTCAAACTCAAAGGAGAGCCTTCAAGTCACTGCGGAGCCGAGCCTGTCATATCTGTGAGATATCTGTCAAGTCCAGCGCGCGCCACTCAGCGCGCTTTTCCCGCCGCAGTGCGACCAAACGCCGCGGCTTCAAAGGCGGTTAAAACAAGAGCAGTACCCTGAACTACTGCTCTTACTGGGACAGAATAGCTCACAGACCCGCACGGAGAGGATGCGTCTTTCTGTAGACCTGTATAAATAATGTTTCTATTTAAAAATAAGTGAACGACATTATCTGTTATTTTGTGTTGCCAACGGCTACAGGGGGACATGGAAATCACTGCTCAACTTGTTACATGTCTCCGGGTTTATAGAAGCTTATATTCGCTTTTTTCCGAGTTTATAGGAATCCACAGTGTGTAAAACGTTGCTTCCAGCAGACAGAGAGGGTTTTGTCTGAACTCTCAGTTTTTTCCATTTCTGTTTTTTGGGGGAAAAGAAGTTGTACCGGACCTGTAAAAGCGCACCTGTGGACGGCACAAAGAAAACACGGAGAAAAAGGCTTATTTGCAGAAGAGAAGTATTGACTAAAAACATTGGAAAGCAGTAGGTGAGACGCACTGACAGTTAATTCACGTGATTGTGGAGGCAAGGCAACAGCTGTCAGTCAGAGCGCGAGACCTCCTCCTCCTCCTCCCCCTCCCCTCTACACGGCTCGCGCTGCGTGTGCAGATAGTGCGCATGACCGTACAGAGCGAACCGCACGGACGAGGGAAATTTAAAAACGGTTTTTTTTTCTTGCGGGACAACAAGTGCCCCGACCAACAGTAGAG
>NW_015510540.1:8031-11920 GCF_001515645.1 Sinocyclocheilus grahami
TCCTCCAGAAAGGGCTGTCTTTGGGCACTCAATCCTGCAAAGATCAACAAAATGGAGGAAGAGATGCAAAAATGGAAGCGCAAAGATCTCCCTGCCATCCGTCGAAGCATGGCCAATCCAGGTCTTCAATTTTTGACTATTATCAGTGCTAGGAAATCATCAACACATCTTTGCTCTGACAACAACCCACAACACTAGCATCACAGCAGTGAATTTTCTTACATTTAAGGCTGGCTCAAGTCTCTCAAATCAAAGCAAACTCATGCAGAAATATGCACCTCGCTACTAGGAAGACACATGACAAATTTTCATTTGCTATGCGTTCTAAAATTGACTAATGTCAAGCATGCTTGATACCCCCTAAAAAACTACATCACCCATCACATAGGGATTTTCACACTGTGCTTAACCCCAGGTTATCACCGTTCTAAACTCCGCCTTTAACCCCGGATAAAGGAACATTTCACACATGTAATTTAGAAGCGGACCAGGGTTAGCACCACTTTTGCTGTGTTAACCCCGCATTGCGGTGCCAACCTTGTACAGTGTGAAACAGAGCGGTGTTAGAATGTTACAGCAATACACTTAGCAACAGACATCCAATCGTGTGCCTCATATTCACATGCTTTGGACAGTTACAGAAACACTGCACTCTGTATAAACAGTCTTTTCAGCATTTGAGGGGAAAAATGTAAAATGATGATGGAAAACACGTGAATAGAAGTGAAGAAGAGACCATTTCATTCTTACCTTAGCAATATATAATATGTGGATACATACAAGAACCAACAATGTTCATGGTACCTCTATGCAAAGAGTAAGCTGAAGTAGTACAGAAACTAGAGCAGAAAAGTAAATGTACAAATCTAGTTAAATAAAGTATAACTATTAATATTGTCCTGTTTTGGTACTTTTTCCCCCCAGATGAATTAGACAAACTCATTACAGACAGACCGGAGAGCTGCAGACAAAAGTCCATTGATAATGGCATGACACGCTTGCCCAGCTGCCCCCCAGGGCCGACTCTCCCAATACCGGCTCAGATGCAGCCCCAACCAGTGGTCACTCTTTCTCTACAGTGCCTCCCTATGCATCAGCACTTTCAACTGCAGCTCCAGAATCAGTCTCGCTTGGCTCCGGCCTCCCCTGCTCCCGCTCAGACACCCCCTCTCCACACCATCCCTGATTTGACAAACAGCTCCCTCCCTCAGCATCCTGCCAAGCAGCACAGCGACTTCTACACAGTTCACAGTGACGTGAATTCAGAGGTGGACGCACTGGACCCAAGTATTATGGACTTCACCTGGCAAGGTCGGCATTAACTACGTCAATAATCAACTAAAATAACAATTTTGAAAGCCACAGAATGTTTGTTTGTGGGCTGATATTTAACGCAGTTCTTCTCTTCTGATTACAGGAAACCTGTGGGAGGAGATGAAGGATGACAGCTTTAACCTGGAGGCATTAGGTACACTCAGTAACTCCCCACTTCGGCTGTCTGACTGTGACCTGGACACCGGCAATGTCACGCCTGTGTCCAATGCAGGAGGACTGCCTTACCCAGACCTGCAGGTGACAGGCCTCTACTCTTCATACTCGGCTGTGGATGTCCTTTCTAACCAGTACATGAACACACAAGGAGGAACAAAGCCTATCGTTTTGCTTTAATTGCACCCACAAGAAATGAAGCAAGCTGAGCTTTACTTCCCAGGACCATCTATAAAGCTTTCAATCCAAGCTTTCATGGTGTGTCAGACTCCAAAAAACATCCTGCAACACAGATTTCTTCCAAGGCAGCCACAAAATTTTGCTAAATAATTGCAACATCAGAAAGACAACATAACGATATTCTTAACTAAAATGAGTAGCATTTATGGTGACGTCACAATATTCAAAAATATTATTTGCATTGACTATATTAATTGCATTGAATGCATTGGGTTTGAAGGGACCAAATCAGCAATTATGTTGTTTTTTTTTGAGAGAGAATTTACATGGTGAGAAAGTGTGATTCATAAGGGGTTTAAAGATTTCCTAAAACAGCACAGTCCAGTGCAGATCGCAATACTGGAATTGTGGCCAAACATAATCAAATTAACTAGTGCTGTTATCATTTTACACCCAATGCAAATTGCGAGTTAACAACACTTAAGGAACAAAGATCAAATTATGGAAATTATGATTTTGGGTGTTGCCAAGCTTTTTTCTGTACCATAAAATGAACTTTTCTTTTCATTTTGTCCATGTAACTGTTAAGCCTTGTAACTAGTTGTGTGTCTTTTGTTGTACTGTGATAGACACTCCATCTGCTCTTTAATGTTTGTTTGTTTATTATTTATATTTATGAAAAGAGCTGAAATGGTGACATTAATCATTTTTTATTGTACATATCTAGATATTTCAAATGCAAGCAATAAAATTTCGCATTCAGATTGAAATATGTATTCATTTAATTTATATGTATTCATATACATGACAAACATACAGTACGCATTGCAGGGTGGCATTTAATTGATGTAATATTAGTGATATTACATATATTAAATGCCACCTTACAAATAGTGTGGCTAGAATAATATGTCAAAAACAAAGCAAATACTGTATATACACAACTGAACAAAATGTTGACCCATCTGTATTTCTAAGATTAAGATAATTATGAATTGGTAAAATTACCACAGCTCCACCCTGATGAAAACGTACATTATTTAATGCATAATTATGAATTTCATTTTAAAACATCCTGATAAAGTCAGGCACTTAGACTAGCGCTTCGGCTCTAGTATTAATCTGATTACAGTATAAGTTCTAAAAACACAAAAAATCGATTAAAAGGCATTACATCTGATCAAGAAGTCTTCTTTAGTCCGAATTAACTGTTGAGTACAGCACAGCACCAGTAGTTACACACATTTATCCATTCATAGAACCAGCACATACTGTATGGCTGTATTCATATGAACAGAAGTATTACCTGCAGTCATGTGAAATAAACTATACAAACAACCGAAATTCAAGCCATTAAAATTTACAGTGACCCTGATATTGATAACACTTTTATAACAACTTTCATTATTATGTAATATATTTAACACTAAGCAGATTAGTTAATGTACATTCAATATGAACAGATAAACGAATCAAAGTTTCATGACAAATTGATTGTACATTAAAAATTCTCTAAGCATTACAGTATACAGTGTATTGCATATCTACTGTATGCTATCAGAAATGAACGTTATTATCAAGAATTACCCTGATATCTACATAGTGATTATTTAGGTGGAATACTGTTACTTCACTCCAATAATAGAGATTTAATAGTTTGTTCTGCATAATTAATGTTGCATATATTCCTGAGGAAGTGCTACACAGCATGAATGTGCTCTCCAAGCATTGGTGATTCCCTAAAATCATCTAATATTCAGTCTTGTCCATTCATCAGTCGGTTATCTCCATAAAAAGGACACAAAGGCACAAATGTGAACAGATAAACACTATATACTGGTTTCCCTCTCTTGAGAGTGAGTTTAAGGAAATGCTCTGGTGCTCATGTGAAAAATGTTCATCCTAACACAGTCACTGTGATTCAAACCAACAGTAACTGCACTAAGATGAACAGGTGGACTATACGATTGCTGAGATTTTAAATAGTGCATTTAAGGCTACTGACCAATGTGTTGATCCAAAGAACCGACCAAAGCGGTCCTTTTTTTCTTTTTCACAGACTGCTCAGACGTTGGGGGTAATTTCTGGATTTTAAAAAAACTTTTATTCTGCAGTGACACATTAAATTGATTAACTTCTCTGTTTCTATGTGCAACTGCTTTACGACATTCTTCAATCCACCATGGTACTGATTTTCTACTACTTGTGCTTTCCTTTTTAC
>NW_015510541.1:0-1559 GCF_001515645.1 Sinocyclocheilus grahami
GTGGGCAGGATTTACAATGCTGAAATGTTATTCGATTAAAACAAACTTGCTCGGTTAGTGTGGTTCATTTTAAGTGTGAAAGCTGCCATCCAAACCTTGTTGCACATCAAACAAACAGACAGAGACTCACCTTTTCAGGACATGCTGTCACAAGATGTGATCCTAAACGGGACAAAATGCTCAAGCATACCAGGCTCTTGTTATCATAGGAACTATGTTGCCCATTACAGATCAGTACTGGAGTCAGAACCTTCGTCTCCTTGCAGAAGACATCTGTGTGCAAGAGTGTTTTGACTCCTTCACCCATTTCTTGAGCTATTTATTAGTTATAAGCTTGTAAAAGTACTACCATATGAACACGCATGCAATGAGCACATGCATGGTCCTTTTTTTGGTCCTGACCAAACTGAACTAGTGTGAACACACAATCAGAAGTTCATTGTGAATGTAGAAGCCTGGACCTTTATGCTGGAACTTCTGAAGACTTCTTTCAAGCCATGTATCATGTAGAGCAGGGTTCCTCAAATCTTACCCTGGAGGTCCAATGCGCTGCAGAGTTTAGCTCCAACCCTGATCAAACTCAGCTACCTGTGATTTTCTAATGATCCTGAAGACATTAATTAGCATGCTCAGGTGTGTTTGATTAGGGTTAGAGCTAAACTCTGCAGGAAAGTGGATCTCGTGGGCCAGATTTGAGGATCCCTGATGTAGAGGGTTAATTCATTATCGAGATCAACTGTAAATAATAAGAGTAAATAATCTACAAATACAATTGATAGAAGATATCTCCAGGATGCTGAGAATTCAGGAACATAAAAAGCAACAAATTCTCTATTATTTATATAAGTTTCCTGAAGGATTCTACTAGTGGTGAAGAGATTATTTTATTTTTATTTTATTTTTTTTTGTGGGGAACTGCTTTGCTTGCTAGAAATGTACCATATTAACTGCAAGTTTATTGAAATTAAACAGTCTTCAGTCTACAAGAGCATCTACAAACATACGAGAACATGCAAACTACATGCTAGCAGTGCATCACAACATGATACAAATGCCTAGGAACATGCTAAAACATGCAAACACTTCTGCAACTACATACAGAACTATACTTCCAATGCCTAGCAACATGCCAGAAAAACCTAGCATGCATCTGAAGACCACTGAGGACCACTTATAGTCTTAACCTGCGGTCTCTTGTGGTTTAGTGGTGTCTGCTGTGGTTAATTGAGTCCATTCTCAAGATAGATAGATAGATAGATAGATAGATAGATAGATAGATAGATAGATAGATAGATAGATAGATAGATAGATAGATAGATAGATAGATAAACTCATGCCTATTGTGACATTTTTGCTAAATTATATTATGAGTCTTTTTGCATGTATCACGGCAGTCCAAAGTGAAATGACAACTGAGTGTTGAAAAAGTGTGCTCAGTTTTCTCAGAAACACAACAGTATGAGCAAAAGCAAACATGAGATAAAAATATGCAACCACATCATTTGGCCTTCCAAATCTAATTTGGTTTGTTTAATCAGTGTAATGGGTTATGTAATGGG
>NW_015510541.1:2505-4002 GCF_001515645.1 Sinocyclocheilus grahami
CAGTCTTCAGTCTTTAACGAGACACTGCAGAAAACTGAATGTGTCATCATGTTACAATCTATAACTAAATTAAACTGAGAGATTTATGAGGAACAGCAACAAATTAATCCCTAATAGTGACTAAAATGTTAAAATAAAATTTTTAATTCAAAGTAAAATAAGAGGGAGATGTTTAAATTGACAAGTTTAATGACATCAATTAATCTCCACTGCTGGACAAAACACTTGATAAATGATCATAAAAACAACCAGTATGGACAAAAATGGTTATATTCTTCAATACATTTAACATCTTTCTGTCACTGTTTGACATTTAGATACCAATTTAGATTTCACAACTTTAAACATTCCTGAAACTTCAGCAGTTTTAATATTATGTTTCGCTGTCTCTATGAATATGTACTGCACTCAGTCCTTTATTTTTGTCTGTATGAAAGCAATCTAAAGTGAATGTTGAAGATACCTGATCATCAGCTATATTTGCCAAAAGCTCTCGTCTGCTGATGGTCAGATAAGTGTTGATTCACATGCTAGTGACGCCACCTTCTGTGTGTACAGACAATAAACCACTCAACATCGTTTTAGAAATACTTTATTAATTTACAATATAAATGTGTTGTTCTTTTATTTAACTGGGGTTTAATTTTATTAAACAATATATGAATGTGTCAAATTAATGTGTGTTCATTTGTTTGAGAAGCACACATGTCACTCATTGAAAGAAAGATCCTGGTGATTCTCTTGGAAAATATGGTTACTTTACTGGGCTGAAACTAGACTTGATATTAAAAATCATCTGCTCATAGATTCATACACAATCTTAATATTTGACTGTTTGGCAGAGCTCTAATGTGATTTTCAAAGTTAAATGTTTAGATTTTGAGGTGTTTATTAAGGGTTTGGTGGATTTAGGATCGTTGTCAAAGGAAGTGTTCATAGAGATCAAGTAGATAAACTTATTAATATTTATATAACATTTATGGATGAATCCCTCCTGGTCCCACGAGGATACCAGCGTGCATGCATGGGGAAGAGACTGGTTTCAGCGGTGATGAAGCTCCATTCGGTTCAGGTGTGCCCCATCACACGCCGCCAGCCCTGGCTATTTCAGCGCCCCTCCTCTCTCACACACCCACTCATGTCGGGAGCCTGGTGAAGGGCGGCGATTAAGGGACGGGGTGATGCTGATAGTTAGGGGGAGGCAGCCGACTCGTCACAGTGTGTTGATATCCAGCCGAAGAGCAATCAACCATAACTTCAGGCGAGCAGGCTCAGAAGTCGGTTTGAACAATCCGGATAAGCGCGAGAGAAAGTAATCTTTTAGTTTTAAGTCGGTTTGAACAATCCGGATAAGCGCAAGTAAGTACCATTTTGATTAGCCGTCGTACCTACAATGTCTGTGCACTGTGTAACCAATGAGTGACGTATACTTGCGAGAGATCACTTCCGGCGCTTGTGTAAACTACGCCAGAGCGCGTACACACCTCACGCACCGGA
>NW_015510541.1:10464-11919 GCF_001515645.1 Sinocyclocheilus grahami
CGGATAAGCGCAAGTAAGTACCATTTTGATTAGCCGTCGTACCTACAATGTCTGTGCACTGTGTAACCAATGAGTGACGTATACTTGCGAGAGATCACTTCCGGCGCTTGTGTAAACTACGCCAGAGCGCGTACACACCTCACGCACCGGATGCCGTGCGCGCGCTCAAAGACAGTTGGACATAGTGGTGTATTAGAGGTAAAAAATTATATAAATACTGTTGGGTTTCTGGCACAAACCGATCGTTTCGTGTCTTAGGACATCAATGTGTCGTCACGAGCCGCAGGGTTTAATTTGGATTTGTCTGTGCATGTTTTTTTTCTCTCATAGATTTTGTTACCATTGCCATGCATTATACGACTGATAGACTGCAACGGCTGGAGTTCAAAATCATCAAATGTGTTCTACTGAAGAAACAAAGTCACCTACATGCCCTGGGGGTAAGCAGAGAAACATCACATTTTCATTTTTTGGGTGAACTATCCCTTTAAGTGTGCAAAAGAGCATTCGTACAAACTTTGGCACACATATATACAGTACCAGTGTTCACAATAATCCAAGAATGTTTATAAAAATGTAAAGAAGTAAAGGTAAAAATATACAATCACAATATTTGTTAATATTAATATATTCTAATATATATATATATATAAATTATTTGTGAAAAGTATGTCACAGGTATTAATAATTTTCGTGTTCATGTTGATGAATGTTGTACTTCTTCTGAACCATAAAGGGATATTTGAGGCCGTTCTGTAGGTTGATGTGTTTGTTCACATTGTGCTTGAATTTAAAATGAACTGAGATTTATAAAGATGAATGCATTTCGGAACATTTTTGTGTGCACAAGAAATAATTGATTCATTTGCCTTTTTTTTGTGATCCAAGATGATTGAGCTGCATATAAAGAACAGAAGAGGTCAAAGGTCACCTCAGAGGTCACAGATCATCAAATATGTTTCCTTTAAAAGTGTTATATCAGAACATGACAAGAGAATGGAAGAGAAATATAGGATATAAAGTCAAACTGATTCATTTCTATTGAAAATGAGAAAACTAAACCCTTCATCTGGTTATGAAAAAAGTACATTGTTCTTCAAGCAATGACAAAAAAAAGCATTTTGTGTGAAGTGTTTTGTTATTCATTTAAAAAAAATATTTAACTAAAACTAAATGACTGAGTGTCATCAACAGCTGAGATGTTTCTCTATCAGTGTGTTGAAGTGTTTCTCTCTCTGCTGGAGTTTGTGTTCACTCGAGTGCAAGAGAGGTTTTTGTACGAGTCTTTCATTAGATTGTAGCACTGTGGAGGACTTTCGGTGGAGGAACTAAACTGGTGCTCGGTAAGTGTGTCTTTTTAATTGTCCATTAAAAACACAGATTAGGTTATACAAAATATTTTTAAAATTGAAACAAAAAACTATTACTTTTGTAACAATGAATATTAACAATACA
>NW_015510542.1:0-11918 GCF_001515645.1 Sinocyclocheilus grahami
TTTTTAACTGCACTCAACACACTTGAGTGCAAAACACTTCAGAAATGAAACCAAATAGCAGCTCAGAAGCTCACGTGTATAATGACAGCTTCAATTCAAAGCTGTTTCGTCTATTTTTGGGTTGCTGCTAATTTAAGGCATGGTGTCTCCCCACTCTGAATCAGATGGTGCATTTGCATTGTTGATTAGATTGTCTAGTGTTTGTATGCTAATCATGTACATTTCTGCTTATGCATGCACTGTGGAGGAAGGATTTCGGTTTGAGTGGCAATAGAAATGACCAGCATAGGCCTATAATGTCTCTGATTAAATGTTGCAATCATGCTGTGGTCAGAGAGCATCCACCATGAATGAACTCAGCAATCTCAAACAGACTGAAGTCATGAGCTGATGAATGCTTTCTATAGTGGAAGTACAGATGCTGTGAGAGGAGCCAGTGCAGAAAATTACAAATGTAGAGAATCTGCATTTTCACACACTTGATTTTTTCTTTGTTTGAGAATCTTATTGTATTTGGAAATAAATGCAATATGCATTTTTTTCCACATACAGAAGACAAGTAGCATTACTAAGTGGCAGGAGCACATGGACATTGATACTACAGCGTTTGATTTGAACTATATAATGATTGCATCCAGTGATCGGCAACACTGAAACTGAAAAAAACATGTCTTCAAAAGCTCTGTATTAATTTGAACTAATGTGATATGAGGTTCAGCTTCATCCCTAATAAAACAGAACTAACAAGATATTTTTCCATTTCTTTGTGACTACAGGAAGTGGACTTGATCCGTGAGCAGGTGCAGAAGCTGGTCTCTCTGCCCATGTGGATGTGTCTGCTGCCGGTGAATATTACTGTGTTGCACACATTTCATGTTCTACTGTAAATGAGCTTTATATCCTGCTGTCCATTACATCAGCCACATTTTACAAAATGCATGTTACAGTACAAAAACTCAATATTATACGCCATTAAAATTTTATTATATATTTCTTGCGCTATTACATATAATTTTAATTTCATGCGTTACTACATATTTCATGNATATGAGGTTCAGCTTCATCCCTAATAAAACAGAACTAACAAGATGTTTTTCCATTTCTTTGTGACTACAGGAAGTGGACTTGATCCGTGAGCAGGTGCAGAAGCTGGTCTCTCTGCCCATGTGGATGTGTCTGCTGCCGGTGAATATTACTGTATTGCACACATTTCATGTTCTACTGTAAATGAGCTTTATATCCTGCTGTCCATTACATCAGCCACATTTTACAAAATGCATGTTACAGTACAAAAACTCAATATTATACGCCATTAAAATCAATTTTATTATATATTTCTTGCACTATTACATATAATTTTAATTTCATGCGTTACTACATATTTCATGCATGGCCACTGTTTGAGATGTTTGAAAGTGACTCCAGATTTTGTGTTTATTCAGACGAGACTGCAGCAGGAGCTGAAGAAGGTCCCAAAACTGCAGAAGTTCTGGAACCTCATTAAAAAGAACTATGAGAAGATGGAGCCGCAGGATACGGAGCAGTAAGAAACGGCCTCACGCCCCATAAACCTGAAACTCCTCAAAACAATGTCCTGTGAGTCTCATGATGAACTGTGTTTTCACAGAGCTAAGAAGGAGCGCACCTTTCTCGCTTCCCTCATCAAGAAATTCCTGGTGGTGCTCATGTCCATCCCTGCAGCAGGTAAACTTGTTTATTCACACCAGCGTTTCTGTGTGATATTCTTTTTGGAGTTAAATATCATTGATTGTATTTATGCTTTGCTCTACACCGTGTTCCAAATTATTATGCACATGCCATTTTTGTTTGTTTTTCCAAATCGGTCCGTATGATTAAGGATTAATTTTATCCTCAACTATTATTTTACAATGAGAATGTTATTACATGTGAAAGACCTGATAATGTCAACCGTTTTATTGATATTTTGAAAAAAGAAAAAAAAAAACACTGTTGTTCCAAACAATTATGCAGAATGCAGTTTAAAAACGTGCAGTGGGTTATAATGAACTCAAAACAGAAATGTCATATTTGCTGCATGGACAGGTCATTTTTCCAAAAATAAACACAATTTAAACCTAAACCTATTTACAGTTCAAGTTACATATTAATATATGCACCCTTCTTGGAGATGACTTTAACAATTATCTCATCCATTGAACTTGTAAGTCCATGTATAGTTTCTGGCAGTACTTCATTTGAGGATGCCAGTATTGCCTCCCAGAGCTGTTGTTTGGAGGTATACTGCCACCCACCCTCAGAGATCTTCATTTTAAGGATGCTCCTCATGTTCTCAATAGGATTGAGTTCAGGGGATTTTTTTCTCTTTTTATGCCCATAGCAATCATGGAATCAATGTTTTTTTGCTGAATTAAAATAATTATTTCGAATGGCACGATTCTTCTTTCTATACCATAGCAGAAAATGGTCTGTTAGGAACTACACATATCTTGCAGAGGTCGTTTTGACACTGTCAGGGACCCTAAAGGGACCTACCATCTCACTTGCCAATATTCCAGCCCAAATCATCACTCCACCACCTCTTTGCTGACGTCTCAGTCTTGTTGAAACAGAGTGGCCATTCACCAACCATCCAGAACTCCATCCATCTGGACCATCAAGTGTAGCACAGCATTTGTCAGTGAAAAAAACTGATTGAAAATTAGTCTTCATGTAATTCTGAGCCCATTGCAAACGTTTCTCTTTGTGAGTTTTGGTTAGGGGTGGTCGAAATGCAGCTTTATGCACATCACAACTGCCAGCCTCTGAAGGATCCTGCATCGAGAGGTTTTTGGGACTCCAGCAGCTTCAAATACCTGTTTGCTGCTTAACAGTGGCTTTTTTTATAGCTGCCCTTTTAATAACATTAATTTGTCTGACAGAAACTTGTCTTAATAAGCCTTTATCTGATAATTCTTCTGTGCTGTGAATCACTCACAGATCTTTTGACAGTTCGATGATCTCTTCAGTTTTCGTGATATATCAATTGTTTTCATGCCTGTTGCAAGTCATTGCACTATTTCACGCTTTTCACCTTCAGAAAGATCTTTCTTTCTCCCCATATTGCATGAGAACTGACTTGCTTAATAATGTGGAACAACCTCTTTAAGTAGGTTTCACTTTAAAGGGGTGGTTCACTGTTTTTTTTCCTAGGCTTGATTGTGTTTATGGGGTGCAGTCTAACATGTTAATGCTTAGTTTAAAAAAAAACAACAACATTATTTTCCTCGGAAATAGGTGATGGGCTCTGATTGGTTAGCTAGCCCAGTGTGTTGTGATTGACTAAACCGCCTCTAGTGTGCGTCTAAACATCCCGCCCCTCACCTCAGCGGCATGTGCTCCGGTTGTATTGTAAACGATGGCATCGTTAATATCGCTTATCAGTTTGAGCCCGATTGAGAAGCAGAGGATATTATTGAAGAGGATCGTGCAGAACCTGTGCAAGCACGGCTTTTAATGGTAGGCCTATGTTTTCACCAACGAAGGCTCCGTAACATCCAACCTATAAAATCTGACAAAAGTGTGTGGCGAAGCCCAGGTCGCCACTGCACAAAGGTCTTGAATTGAAATGCCCTTAAACAACGCCCCCGAGGTGGCTAACCCTCGGGTACTTTGAGCCATCAGCCCCTCTGGAGGACTAAGACCCATGCTATTATCAGGGAACTCAATATAATAGCTTCCACCACCCAGTGAGACAGGCGCTGACGAGAGATAGGTTTACACTTATGAGAATCAGCCCATGAAACAAATTACCGATTACTCCTTCTTAATCTCTTCGTCCTGTCCACCAAATTTCTTCTGGGGAAGGAAAACATTTTTTATGAGGAAAAAAACGGCGGATGAAAAGCCAGTAAATCCACCTGTCTACAGGCGAAAGCTGACTCTTTAGGCACAAATGCTGGATTCGTCTTGAGTTACTCGCGAAAAATCCAAAGCAAACAGCATACAGGAGTTATGAACCGACAAAGCATGAAGTTCACTAACTCATTTCGCGGTCGAAAGAGTCAATAACAAAGCAACCTTAAGTGAAAAGAGCCTTAAATCAATATTGTCTATTGGCTCAAAAGGAGGCTGAGAGGGTGCGTTAAGGAGCACCGAGAGCTCCAACGGCGGAATCGGCGGCTTTGAAACCCTATTCAGACGCCGCTCACCCCTCATAAACCTACACACAAGCGGGTGCTAACCTATTGTATTTCTGTCAATCCAATCTGTCAATCTGGCATGCAGAAGTTGCGGCAAGATAAACTTTTAACAGTAGAGAAGGCTCTGCCCTTATCTAAAAGTTCTTGCAGAAAACATAACACCTCTGCCACCAAACAGTGAAAAGGAACAATTTGCCTTTGCTCGCACCAAAGCTCAAACACATTCCATGTGCCATCATATGCAGAGTGCGTCGAAGCCACTCTCGCATTTTGAATCATTTCAATCACCCTCGGAGGCAAACCTGTAACACTTAAATTCAACCTCTCACGGGCCAGGCCCAAAGAGCCACTTTGTCCGGTGCCGAGTGAAAAATCTCTCCGTGTGCTTGTGAGAGAAGGTCTCTGTGTAACGGGAGAGGCCAAGGCCAATCGTGCAGGAGCTAGAATATCTCTGCCAGCCACATGTTCCCTGGCCAGTTCGGAGCGATCAGTATTACTGAGTGACCGCACTCTCCTACTCTTTTTAGAGTTGGTACGATCAGACTCCGTGGAGGAAATGCGTAAAGCAGTACACTTGGCCATGGGTAAGCCAAAGCATCCACACCCATAGGTGCACCGTCTCTCGCCAGAGAAAAGGATAGAGGGCAATGAGTATTTTCGTGCGAGGCGAAGAGATCTACGGCAACTCGGCCGAACCTCTCCCACAACTGGTTCATTACCTGAGGTTAGAGAGTCTATTTATTACCGGGACATGAGTTGCCCGTAATGAATGAAAATGCTTCATGCCCCACACCATGAGTTTTCGTGCTAGACTGTGAAGCTGAGGAGAATGTGTCCCCCCCCCCCTGCGATTTATATAAGCTACCGCTGTTGTGTTGTCCGATCTGACCAAAACGTGGTGATTCCGTAGGAACTGCACGAAATGTTTCAATTCTAGAAATGCTGTTGACAGTTCCAGGAAGTTTATATGTGCGTTCTGTAGCGAGACGGGCCATTTTCCTTTCACTATTTTGCCCTTGCACACTGCACCCCAACCTGTGAGCGACGTATCCATCGTTACTACTTTTCTCAGAGAAATCGTTCTCCCAGCAGAGTCCCTGATTCAAGAAAAGCACGATCTCTCGAGCAGCGGAGAGCTCGCAGGCAATTTGATGACACTATCACTTTGCGGTTGAGGTGGCGCTTTGGACATTAGCGCTGTGCTGCTACCCAGCACTGAAACTCTCTCATTCGCAACAGCCCCAATGGGATGACAGACACTGCCGAGGCCATCAGCCCTAGAAGACGTAAACATAGTCTGAATGGGACTTTTTTTCCCTATCTGGAAAAAGGAGAGACATCCATGAATTGACCTGATGCGCTCCTCTGATAGAAACGCTTGATACAGGTCTGAGATCAGCCTGAGACACGGGTAAAATATTTATTGTGTGGGCACTAAGCAGCTCTTCGTCTTGTGTATTTTGAAGCCTAAGCCTTTTAAATGAGACACCAGCAGATTTATAACTTATTTTGCCTGTCGCCAAATAAGCTGACTCTGAGACCCACTATTCTCAGCGGTGTTAGAGCCACCTCTACACATTTTGTGAAAGTTCTTGGGGCTAAAGCCAAACCGAATGGAACTGTCAAAAATTCGTAGGTTGTGCCCTGATGGGCAAACCTGAGGAATTTTCTGTGTGCCGGATAAATATTTATGTGAAAGTAATCGTCCTTTAGATCTACTGATGTAAACCAGTCTCTGGGATGAATAACATTCCCGCAGCACCACCCAAATTACTATTTTGCTCAATAAAGAGATTATTTCCTCCTCTAAAGTCCGAGCTGACTCCCCTTCTGCTGTTGACATTAACACACTGTTGAAAAGTGGAGGTTTTACAGCGAACTGCAGACGATAACCCCGTTCTATCGTGGATAATACCCAAGGGTGTACTGCGCATGCGCGCCAACTCTGTGTGAGCAGAGAGTGGACCACTGTAGCTCTCGCTCACTGATGGCGGGGTGGACCTGGGGGTTGCAGCTCTGATCTGGGAGTATTTGCGTGTATTTTTGTTTTTATTTTCACACAAATCTGTGCCCTTGGCCAAGAAAGCCAAGTGATGAGTGCCATTTTACAAACATATATAACGCAGATTTGAATGTTCTGGTACGATTTTTTTTCAAAGGTTTAATAAATAGGTTTAATAAATTAGATCGTGTGGGTGTTTGAATCAAGATCGTGATCTTTTAACGATTATTCATGCAGCTCTAGTGCAGATACTGATATTTATATGATGAAATTCTGATGCTTGTAATGTAAATCAATGATCTTAATAAAAGTACAGCAGATACTTACATAAAATTATATAAATATCAGTCGTCACTTGTCAGTCACTCTATATCTGCAATATTTTAGTAAGTTGAGATTTAAATGATCAAACATATAATGCACTGCAATCCAATGATGATGGAGAGATGAGCAAATAAACGTTCCTCAAAAAATCAGATTTGAGACTCACTAATTTTTCATTAGTGGTGTTCATCTGGAAATACTACTAACAATATCAAAGTTATTCTTACATTTACTTGATAAAAATCAGTAAGAATTTGACCGCAAAAAGTCACATGAAGCAGCAGCTGAAGGTGATGTTTGGACAATTACACTAAAAGATATTGCCTACATTTGTGCTACAAGTTAAGATGTGGCTGATTTCTGTTACCCATAAGGCCTCAGTCTTCCTGCCACCCCTCAGGCAGTGATTTATTTTTGCTTTGAGAATCTCTCCATGTTTTCACCATCCTGTGATGTGACCCAGCTTCAGAGCAGCTGCTGCTCGCCCGCGGGCACCTCTCACTGCTCCGCTAACGCAGGCCGACGTCCCATCATCCACCTGTTCGGGCCGGAGATGGTGTGGCACACAAGAGGCCAGCGCATCCCGTTTATGAGACCATCATAATACTGTCACTCTCTCTCTTCACTGCTTTTCCTTCCGAACCCAGATCCACTGTCCACCCCAGAATGCAGAGTCTGTCTGTCTGTGTGAAATGAGATGTGTCATCACTGATTTAATGTGTGTTTTGTGGTTCATGTTGCTCTAGGCACCGTCTCCATGGAGAAGGTTCACTACTGTGAGAGATTCATTGAGTTCATGATTGACCTGGAGGTGAGTTGGCATTCCAGCATTTGTTCTGATGCTGCTTTCGGTTTTTCTCATTATGATAAAGTCAGCATGAAATGAAAATTCTAAATGCATGTTATAGATCTTACTGTGAACAATTAATCTGTGCATTTGTTTCCTTTCTAAACATTTTTGATGTAATGTTTTTTTTCCGTTGTTTTAGTTGCATTTTTTGAGTGATAAGTGAAGGCAACATTGCACTTTTTTTAAAAATAATTTTTCTGAGAGGAAAAGAGTTTATAATAATAGATGTTTGTGGAGGTGGTTATATATGTACATGAAATACAGTGGTGGCCAAAATCAGCAAAAGATAGAAATAACTGACTTAAAACCATTTTTTAGCAGGTGAAAATCCACGGTAGATAGAACTAGTGTTCTAATCATTTTGGCTACCAGTGTACATACAGTGGGTACGGAAAGTATTCAGACCCCCTTAAATTTTTCACTCTTTGTTATATTGCAGCCATTTGCTAAAAGGCCAAAAAGTTCTCATCAGACCAGAGAATCTTATTTCTCACCATCTTGGAGTCCTTCAGGTGTTTTTTATGTGTCTTGCACTGAGGAGAGGCTTCCGTCGGGCCACTTTGCCATAAAGCCCCGACTGGTGGAGGGGTGCAGTGATGGTTGACTTTCTACAACTTTCTCCCATCTCCCGCCTGCATCTCTGGCGCTCAGCCACAGTGATCTTTGGGTTCTTCTTTACTTCTCTCATCAAGGCTCTTCTCCCCCGATAGCTCAGTTTGGCCGGACGGCCGGCTCTAGGAAGGGTTCTGGTCGTCCCAAACGTCTTCCATTTAAGGATTATGGAGGCCACTGTGCTCTTAGGAACCTTAAGTGCAGCAGAAATTTTTTTGTAACCTTGGCCAGATATCTGTGCCTTGCCACAATTCTGTCTGAGCTCTTCAGGCAGTTCCTTTGACCTCATGATTCTCATTTGCTCTGACATGCACTGTGAGCTGTAAGGTCTTATATAGACAGGTGTGTGGCTTTCCTAATCAAGTCCAATCAGTATAATCAAACACAGCTGGACTCAAATGAAGGTGTAGAACCATCTCAAGGATGATCAGAAGAAATGGACAGCACCTGAGTTAAATATATGAGTGTCACAGCAAAGGGTCTGAATACTTAGGACCATGTGATATTTCAGTTTTTCTTTTTTCATAAATCTGCAAAAATGTCAACAATTCTGTGTTTCTGTCAATATGGGGTGCTGTGTGTACATTAATGAGGAAAAAAATGAACTTAAATGATTTTAGCAAATGGCTGCAATATAACAAAGAGTGAAAAATTTAAGCGGGGTCTGAATACTTTCCGTACCCACTGTATGTGTAAAAAAAAAAGTCACAAATTATCATTACATTAGGATTAGACTTAAGTCTGGTGACGTATGCAGGACTTCATCCTCTCAAACCCCGCTCCTTGTGTTCATCTGCCTCCACTTTTGAGTGAAACACCCTCATCTTAACATCCAATCAACAGCCGATGCATAGAAATAAGCCCCGCCTCACGTTTTTACTTTTCTGATAATCCATTACACTCAGATGTGCATCAGAATACAGAAGAAAAGATCTGTCGCTTTGTCCATTGCATCGCGACTTGAACATACTTCTAACCTTGCCTGTCTTTGCCAGGCTCTCCTCCCGACTCGCCGCTGGTTCAACACAGTGTTGGATGACGCTCATCTGGTGGTCAACTGCCAGCTGTCTCACCTCACAGACAGGGAGAAAGAGGGTCACCTCTTCTGCCAGGTACAGCACTGAACACACGCGCTTCCTCTTTTTGTTCCTCTGTAGTTAGTCGCTTGGTCAAATTGTGCATCCCTACAAACAAGCACAGCGAACCTGGATTTTTATAGTTTTTAAATGGCGCAAACAATTTTTTTTGCATAAAAAATCAGTACATTTTCCCTCAAATTGTACAGCCTTTTCAACCACTGCTGCTAATTAGGATTTTTCAATTATTAATTAAACTTATGATTATTGTAATTTTATTACAATAACGCCTTTCTGCAAACATAGGGATGCTTTACAATTCATAGCGTTCAGTCACGTGACCGGCTCGAAGACCTGGAGGGCAAAACATCCATAGAACTGCAGGACAAGCCTGTCAATTTTCCATCTGTTTCACAGCCGCAAATATTTAGATCACCTCTCAAAAGAATAAAACAAAGGTATGTGAACAAAATGCAAGCTTTGGCCATTTGCAATCCACATTAAGCACCCGTGGCAATATTTCAATCATTAAACAGTGCGACAAAACTTTATAAAAAACACTTAAAGTAAAACTGTAATATTCTCTATATTAATGATGCATAGTTTACATAGGCAAGCATTAGGGCCGTAATATGAACTCAATCCGCTTAATGGTTCAGTGTTTTCCTTCTAATGGTTTTCTATGAGAAACCATTTAACGTGAAACTTTGCACATTACGTTTATATTCTGGCTTCATCTGCTTGCCTGTTCAAAATATACATAATCAATAATGTGTTTACTGAATTTCGCCTTTTAATATCTGCGTTTTACTACATTACTACTTAAAGGTCCCATATTGTCAAAACTGAAATTTCCTGGCTTTTTTTCACAATAACTGAGGTCTAGGGGCTATTTAACTACCATATAAGTTTCAAAACAGTCAGTCCACAGTAAACTGCACACAGCCTGCATAAAGTAGCTGTGATTTTTCATGAACCGTTGTGACTTCCGTAAAAAGTTGACGTCAGAACTACACAGTCACCACCCCGAGCACCGCCCACCGTCCCTCTCTCCTTTTGCCAAACCCCCAGACAACGTGGCCTCCATGCCATTGCTGAGCAACAACAACACGGAAACATGTCGAGAAAAACGCTGTTCAGTCTGTATGTCAGGAAACTACATCATTGCACAGTAGGGCTGTGACAACCGCGTCAACCGTTGTCTATTGCCTCCGGCGGTAGTGCACGTGACGTCACACACTCTATAACAAGCATAATACAACGTTTTGTATACAAGTGTAATAATAGTAACAGTTGCAAATTGTTTTATTTAGACTAAGTCAATGCTAATTCACAAATTACCTCAAACGCCATACACGGTGTTTGATCCTTTAGACTGGCAGGTTTGAGCGCAGGAAAATACAGTACAGAAACCAAATACTACATCGCCAATCTAGAATCATTTCCATTCATGTCACCCATCCGCATTTGTACAAGTGTCTTCAAGTTCACGTGATCGCAAACGCTTGGGTGGTCAGGTTTGTATTTACTACATTCGGTGTTCGAAAAAAAAAAAAACATGAATTACCATTCTGAAACATCCTGTTGTAAGAGCGTTTGAGGAGGTAGTTGGTTGTCTCTGGTCGTCGCCGATTCGGGGTCTGAGTTTGGCTCAAACATAAGGCCGGACAACATTTCCCTCAGCAGTGACCATCATTACCGGTGTTTCTATTGACCTTACTTGAGTATCACCAATTCACAGCAGTTACTGTGGTTGGCCTGGCTGTGCGTCACTCAGAAAACAACAGGCCAATCAGAAGAGAGGCTCATGAATATTAATTAGACAGGCCAAAATCGACCTGTTCTTTGCAGAGCTCCTGAGAGAGGAGCTGTAAAAATATATTGAGATGGTTTTTGGTACTTATACCGCAAATATATATTCTTAAGGACATCAAGACTTAAAATAAAAGGTGTAAAATATGTGACCTTTAAGTGAAGTGGCGTGTGGCCAAGTATGGTGACCCATACTTGGAATTTGTGCTCTGCATTTAACCCATCTAAGTGTACACACACCCGGAGCAACTGCTCCGGCGCCTGGGGAGCAGTTGGGGGTTTGGTGCCTTGCTCAAGGGTCTCACCTTAGTCATGGTATTGAAGGTGGAGAGAGCGCTGGTTTTTCACTCCCCCACCGACAATTCCTGCCGGACCTGAGATTCGAACCCGCGACCTTCGGGTTACAAGTCCGACTCTATATCCTATTAGACTGCCCCTATTCTCTCCTTGGGAGGAGAAACATGGCAACACCCCGAGCTAAGACAATGTCTAATTGGTCAAGACCCGTGGCAATATTTCAATCATTAAACAGTGCGACAAAACTTTATAAAAAAACACTTAAAGTAAAACTGTAATATTCTCTATATTAATGATGCATAGTTTACATAGGCAAGCATTAGGGCCGTAATATGAACTCAATCCGCTTAATGGTTCAGTGTTTTCCTTCTAATGGTTTTCTATGGGAAACCATTTAACGGTGAAACTTTGCACATTGCTTTATATTCTGGCTTCATCTGCTTGCCTGTACAAAATATACATAAGTTGTTTACTGAATTTCGCCTCTTAATATCTGCGTTTTACTATATTACTACTTAATGCAAACTGCGTAAAAATAACTGGCGGTCAGTGGAGCAAAGCTTCGTTTTGCCCTCCAGGTGGGCGTTCCTATAAGGGTGTGACGTCACGTGAAAACTATCAATAGTAAGACAAAAACCATGACAGCAGGCCTAAGCACAAGCAAAAATATACACAGGGTACGGAGACTATTCAACGCAGAGAGACTGAACTGTTGTAATCATTTTGTTGTTGTTGTTACGGTGTTCAGCTCCTGGACATGTTGAAGTTCTACACTGGCTTTGAGA
>NW_015510543.1:0-958 GCF_001515645.1 Sinocyclocheilus grahami
GTTTCGGGTCTCTGAAGCTTTTAGCTGCCTATTTTAGCCATGTGACCTTTTGAACTGAGCTTGGTGGTTTATTGAAGTCACTGAAATGCTGTGTCACAGATACTCCCTCTCAGAGGGTTCAGTTTCTGCTGGGCACTGAGGATGGTGATGAAGAGCACATACCACACGACCTCTTCACCGAGCTGGATGAGATCTGCCTGCGTGACGGAGAGGATGCTGAGTGGAGAGAAACTGCCAGGTACTGCCCCATGTGACTCGGTCATGTGACTTCACCTGTCTGGATTCAGTCATTCAGTATGCACTTATGGGTTAATGACATATAATAATGTCTGAGAAGATGAATTTTTTTTTTTAAATAACATAAAATACAGATTTTAAAGAAAATATTAAATATATATGACATAATCTTTAATCCTGATTTTATCAAATGTCTCCAAAAAAGTGGCACACTCATCTAGTAAAAAGTGAAAAAATGTTTCCATAAGCCTTGAATATAATATGAGTGTATATTTATTTAATTTATTTAAATATTTATATATTTTTTCTAGGGGCTATTTGATTTGACAGTTAAAAATCTTATGTCATAAAAAGGTTGAATTAAAAATTCAAATGAAAAAAAAAAATACAAATGTAGGCAAAAAAAAAAAAAAACTAATAAAAATGACAAAAGCACTTAACATATTACTAAAACTTAAGCTAAAATTAAAACGAAAATATATATATATATATATATATATATATATATATATATATATATATATATATATGGCATATGCATAATATTAAAATAACTGATCTGAGATTTCCGTCAGGTGTTTTTCATCAGTGTCTCCAAAAAAGTGGAATAATCATATAGTTACAAGTGATTTTCTGTAAACCTTGAATAGAATATGAGTGTACATATCCTAATAATTATTTTCCAAGGTATTTTTTGTTTGTTTATTTATTATTTAAAAAA
>NW_015510543.1:5199-6939 GCF_001515645.1 Sinocyclocheilus grahami
CTCAGGTAATTGGCACATATGTACAAGGTTCTAGTGTTCAGTGTTCAGCTTATGAGCGTCAGTATTTCATGAGTTGAGCATGAGAGAGAGTTGCATTTTCAATTGGATACAGAGGGAAAAAAAAATATATATGTATGTATAACCTGAAAAATAGATAGAATGATGAATTCTACAACACACTTTGACCTTTTGTGACAACATGCCCCGATATTGTTGTCACAAAAGGTCAAAGTGTGTTGTAGAATTCATCATTCTATCTGTATACGAACTGCATTTTTTAAATGTAATTTCAATGCAGAACAAGCCTCTAGAGGTGAGTGCGCTGTGGAAATTGTCTTTATCGCTTAGTGTCAGTCATGAATTATACAGTGTTTGCACCTCACTCTCTTAAGCATGTGAATTTTGCATTACTCAAAGCTGTTGTGCATCTTCCGGATCTCTGAGCAGCTGCTCCATCGCTTGTCATCAACATCTATGTCAGTTTCTTGATGCAGAGTTCAAGGAACATCTGCGAAATAGACACAGATGAGGTTTTTGACAAACATTTAGCACAGATTAGCCATTTAAAGATCACATCAGCTCCGTATCAAGACGGCACTGGCCAGACATATGCTGTGCTAAGAATTCATCATTCTATTTATTATTCAGGTTCGAAGTAAATAATTAACACTTTGGTGGCAAATATGAATATAGCATTCGGCAGATCTATACTGCTGCGCATCTGTGCCAGTGTTCACGTTTTAGTATAAAATTACAATAAACATGTAAAAAATATAGTCCAAATGACATCAGATTATTGCCAAATTGTTAATATTCCATAGTGATGTTACAAGTGTGATATTTATATCTGATGCATTTTTTTTTTTGTGATCCAAACAATAATCCAAAACAGGGAAAAACAAGGCAAAACACAAGATAATCGGCGCCATGACCATATAACAGCAAAAGCAAGACTGAAGCCCCGAATTACACAAAACAACCAACATATATACACCAGCAGGATCAAACTAACAAGACACAGCTGAAACCAATGAAACAATGAGGATGCAAGGGATGATGGGAGCAGAGTGAGGGGAACCATGGGAAATGCAGTCCAGTTAAAACAAACACAAAGTCCAAAAGAGTGCCCTCTGATGGCTCTTAAGGGCACTCCAGCAGAAGACTGTGACAGATTATATCCATTCAATTCTTAATTCTTCATTTTAAAAATATTTATGTATTAACATTTTGAAAAAATAAGATGTGTGTGTGTGTGTGTGTGTGTGTGTTTTTTAGGCCTGTAATAATGCTTTTTATCTTCTGCTGCTGATCATTTGTGATGTTGTATGTTGAATTTCTTAGAAATGGTGCTGGACCAACAGGAAGTGGCTGGACATCTTGAAGAGGATGTCAGGAAGAAGATCAAAGAGGCTCTTCTGAAGCAGCACCATCACCAGAACCAGAAGAAACTGGCCAATCGGATTCCCATCGTTCGCTCTTTCGCCGACATCGGCAAGAGGCAGTCTGATACAAACTGCATGGACAAAAACGGTATTCATTTGCCCTTGCGCAGAAAATAAAGGAGGTTGCAGGTCTGATTCTGCAAATTATATCAAAACTATATACTACTACAGGTTAAAAGTTTGGATTGAGTAAATGAATATAAAATGAGTGTTATTATGAGCAAGGATGCATTAAAATGATCAAAAGTGACAATACAAACATTTATAATGTCTTTATTGAAGGATCATGTGACTGGAG
>NW_015510543.1:7306-8143 GCF_001515645.1 Sinocyclocheilus grahami
TGTTTACTTATTTAATGCAGTTGTCACTTCTGAAACATGTTCATTTGACTGTCTGTTGTTGCTGGTTTCATTAGAAATCTGTCACTCCCAAAAATCAACTCACACATCTCAGTGTTGTCTTGTCTCCTCTTTATATGTGTGTGTGTGTGTGACAGGCGCTTCATCTCATCTCTTTAAGTCTCCTCTGTGGCGATCAGTTGTTTGTGATGGGAATGATGGGCAGGTCTCATCCTGTTCTCCATGTTGGCCTCTGTGCTGCTCACCTCTCCCTCCTCCCTCCTCCATCCTCCACCCACCCAAACCAGAACCCCACCTCCTCCTTCAGCCTGAACAGAGACAACGGCTTGGATCCAGGCAACTTTTAACTTCAGAGACTTTCCCTTCTGCTCTAGTGCTTCCTAAAACATAACGTGTGAAGGTGGTTATCTCAGCAGATAGGTTGCACGTGGTAAATAAAATGTAGTCTAAAATGCTGAGACGGGCTGCGAGAATGCATGATTCTCTGAGATTATATTAATAACAAATAGCAAAAGTTGTTAAGCTAAAAACCTCTTCAATAGCCATGGCTGGATTCATTTAGTTGCTTGTTCCTCTAAAGGTGATTGTGAAGTTTTGCCGAAGCAACAAGCCACTCATAATTTACAGTACACTGAAAAAAATATGATGTAGAATTTGTTTTCTCTAAGAAATTGCTGGAGAATTTCACAATTAAAGAAAGACTGAAATAGTGCTTTCTTGTAAAATGTACTCCTATAATCTTTGTTTTATTTACAACTTTTACAAATTTGAAAATCAACTATATTTAAGCTATCTTAAGAAGCAATATATTTTATTATA
>NW_015510543.1:8257-10439 GCF_001515645.1 Sinocyclocheilus grahami
TTTTTTTTTTTGAGAGGGAGATATTCTAAGATACTGCATTCAGATAATGTCAGAATGATCATACTTATGAAATGAGTGCACATAAACGGCACCAAAATAATAATCACTGGTGAGACGCTTTCCTTTAAGTACATTTAGTTTGTGTGGACTGTCAGTCTTAATATGTTAATATACATAAATGCATAAAATGATGCACAGAAAGTCCCAGGAACTAAAATGAGTGTTGATTTAAAGAATAATTTTGCAGAACAAGTTCATTAAAATAAACTGCCTGAATGAATCGACTCACTAAAATGAATCCAAACGTTTTTTTGAGACTGAGATATTCTAATATACTGCATTCATGTCATGTCAGAGACAAGTACATATGAACAACATCAAAATGTTATAGTCGCTGGTGAGAAGTACTTTAAATTTGTGTGTTGAGTTCATGAAGAAGTAGACATTAAAAATCAACAGAAAAATATAAAACTATTAATTTATATGATGATTATAGAAACAACATATTTGATGTTTATTGCATAATATGTATATGTTTACAAATATTTAAGCAGTTTGAGATCATAGGGAAACTTTGCAGTGCCAAAGAGATTTTTTGGCGCAATTAGCTTCTGATTGGTAGAAATTTCTTTGAAGAATCATGGGTAATGTAGTTTTTCACCAGGAATTCCACTTTTAAACACAATTATTGTTAAAATAATGTAGGGTGATGGTTTCAACAAAAGCGTATACCATCGATTAACAGCCTTGTAACTCATAGTAGATATGTCTTTAATGGTTTATGAGTTAGCTTTAAAATCAGTTCCCTTATGGAGAAAATGAATGGGATTGTTGGCATACTATTGTGACGTGACATGTGACCCACACTCGGAATTAGTGCTCTTCATTTATCCCATCCAAAGTGCGCACACACACAGCAGTGAACACACACACAGCGAACACACACCCGGAGCAGTGGGCAGCCATTTATGCTGCGGCGCCCAAGCAGTTGGGGGTTCGGTGCTTTGCTCAAGGGTGGGAGAGAGTGCTGTACATTCACTCCCCCCACCTACAATCCCTGCCGGTACGAGACTCGAACCCACAACCTTTGGGTTACGAGCCCGACTCTCTAACCATTAGGCCACGACTTCCCCTATATTGGATGACAGAACTACATTTCCCATGATTCTCTTTGGCTGCACAAGAATACAGAGTAAAGTATCAATTAGGCACCTAATGCACATCCTTTCCTCTTGGTTTTAGCACAAATGCCAAACAAAGCTTACAAATTTCCAATACATTGATGTTTTTTTCTGCACAAAAGCATAACTAGCTATGGCTTTTAAGTACTTGAATGCAGCAACATTCATGCAACTGAAAAATGCAACTAGTTAAAGTTAGTAGCATTGTTTCTTTTAGTTTGTTTAGTATACTTAAGACTGATGCTAAATTGATTCATTTACATTCATGCATTATACATTTTGTCCAAAGGAATTTACGAAATAAAACAGCATAAGTGTAAATTTAGTGTTATACAATTTGCCCCAGTAGATAAGCAGTGTAATTTGGCAGATAAATGACATGCTATTGCACTGTGTGAGGAAGGTGAAGGCTATATTGAATATTCATCACCTTTATACAGGGCTTATGTTTAGGAAGATTGCCAGCTTCCCACACGCTAACGCTAACGCATGAAGTGTACCAGACCCTTCGTTCGGTGCCGTGCAGATGCACAGAGCATCATTAGTACTGTAATTCATGCAGCGCTGAGCCAAAACTGCATTAAAACAGCAGCGAGCATGACTAATAAACACAAATCTGTTCATGCCATGTGAGATGCTCTCTTAACTAAGGGCTTTGGTGCTGCTTCATGCGCTGAAAGCGGCTTTAGCTGCCTTTAGAGTAGAGCGCAATCAAGTTTCCACAAAGTGATGCTTGGTGATTTATTTATATCCATTTTTGAAGGCAAAAATGTGAAGTTAGTAGGAGCCATCATCTCTCTGCTCATTATGTCTCTTCATGGATGTTGTAATCAATAGTGATGGTCAAAACAGATCTGAGATCATGACAGACCTCCATTAAAATCATTCTCTCCTACCAATCCATAAACACAATCATTTCAATCTGCTACATTTAATACAGCCGATGCTTATGCTGCGTTCCATTCATCGGCTGGTTAACACTGATTAGTATTGATTGATTG
>NW_015510543.1:11406-11916 GCF_001515645.1 Sinocyclocheilus grahami
TATATAATGTAGAATTCTACAAACATGCATTTATTTCCATACATTTTATGGACGTTCTTAATTTTTTCTTCGCAAAAGCACAAATCTTACTGCATTTTATAGTGAAATGTCCTGTTAATTCTACAGTATATAAATATTTCACCATATTTGGTTTAGCAACTTAAAGACTTTTACAGTAGGACATGTCTTACAGTTCAGTGCAGTACACAGAGGTCTGTGGATTTTCTCTGAAGCGTTTCCGTCTGCCGTCTGTCTGTTCTGGGAAGAGGGATTACGCTTCAAACACACTGTGGTTGAAACCCTCTTTCCCTGACATTGGACTGTTTTGTTTCTTGCATTAAGTGGGTATAGTGTTGTGATCCCATGAACAGATGAGAGAGCGGCTGCGGTGCTGTCAGGGGTCACAGGGGTCGTGATGAAATGCTGCATTAATATAGAGAGTAATATTATGAAATCTTACACAACACATGGCCTTTTGCATTATGCAAACATACATAATCTCTTTGGTTC
>NW_015510544.1:0-463 GCF_001515645.1 Sinocyclocheilus grahami
TTAAATGCAGAGCACAAATTCCGAGTATGGAACACCATACTTGGCCACATGTCACTTCACTTTCACTAAAACAACACCCTTTTTACCATGTCAAAAACAGCTGTGTTAACAGCAACCCGTTTCAGTGCATGTCTCTTTAAATGATAATGAGCTACTTGCTCAACCCACCCCTATATTCTGTTTTTTGTGTGTTTGGTGGCGCATTAGCATCAAAAACAAAACACTGCATCCTGAGTGGCTCTGATGTCAGGAGAAAATGAAGACACTTATGTTCACTTTTACATCAACTACAATACACCTGCATTGCTTACGAGACTGGCTGAGGGCGGAATATGCTAATAAAGGACAGTCCGTCAGCGGGGCCTGAGCAGTACGAAAATCAAAATGGCTTGATAATTGAGACTGTTTCGTTTTTTTGGGGTATGAATAAAATACCCAAAATGAATTTTTATCATTGTAGGGT
>NW_015510544.1:16820-17641 GCF_001515645.1 Sinocyclocheilus grahami
TTCCTTTGCTTGTTATTTAGGTGAATCATCATGAGAAGCACACACACTCCTGCAGCGCTCATCATCACCTTGTTTATTTATTTAGAAAAATGGAAGGCCGAGTACAGCAGCGTTTGCATGCTGGCCAGTGTCCATATTCAGCCTGGCTGGGAAAAACAGACATATGCACAGCTTAGAAATAATAACGCTTCACAGGACTTCTGAAAGTAATTGCATAGAAAGTGTCTAGATTGCACTATAATGGCTGGAGAAAGATCTGTACTGTTACCTGCGCTGGTCTTACAGGACACAAGAATACTTATTAGCGCTTTAATGACTAATATCTCAGCCTGATTGCGTTTGAAGCACCTGTCTGATTGCATTTGGCCGAGGACTGATTGCAGCCCACTACGAAAGGTGTGCAATAAGTTCACTGTTATGTTGTACGAAAAAGAGCGATGCTGAAATATTTATCCGACGGCATCGGGGATCAACACCGGTGGAAATATTCAACAAATGCAAGTGGATCAAACACGTGATCAGAGGGGTTGCACTGCATTTTGTCCATGTAAATGCAGGGCCATTTGGTGGTGCTTCAAAATGTGTCGGCAGAGAAGGATCTTCCTCATTGCGCTGAGGTTAAGCGAGTTTGCATTGCTCATTATTTTCTCCTGACAGAAGTGCCTCTCGCTGTAAGCCGAGGGAAAGTTTCGGAGGAGGAATCCATCAGGCAGAGCCAGGCTTCTCTGAGTGTGTGCCTGAGGCCTGACTGGATAGCCTGGACCGCATGTGATAGACAGCTTACTGACAGACGGCCAGACCACATGCACTGGATGACGATG
>NW_015510544.1:19085-20350 GCF_001515645.1 Sinocyclocheilus grahami
TTCACAGCTGATTTGTAAGGTATTGTAGTATTCTAACCATAATAGCTAGTCAAGTGAACAATGCATTGAATTCCACTGTTTCGGGAGAAGCATATGTTTTGTTTGTTATACTGGTGTGCTGAATTCCTTAAGGGACAGTTCAACAAATCAAAATCAAAGAATCATAATTTACTTAACCTCATGTCATTCCAAACCTGACTTCTTTTCTGTGTAACACAAAAGGAGATATTTTGAAGAATGTTGGTAACCAGTTTCAGTTCCCATTGGATTTTTTTGTCCATATAATGAAAGTCCAAGCAAGACTTGTCCAACCTTGGGAACCAAGACCATGTCTTGAATATTGGGGGAGACCTTTTTATTAAAAATAAACTAAAAATAGAACCGTGAAGGAAATTCTAAGTCTAATTCTAGTTGGCAATTTGGAAAATGTTTGAATTTTTAGCTAATAATATTTTAAAGGGGATATCGGATGCCCATTTTCCACAAGTCAAGTCAAGTCACCTTTATTTATATAGCACTTTTAACAATACAGATTGTGTCAAAGCAGCTGTACAGCATAAATTAGCAAAATAGTGTGTCATTAATGGAAAATTACAATGGTAAACACTCAATTTTCAGTTAAAAGTTGGTATGATTCTCAATTCCAGTCCTGGGGGCCCCCTGCTCTGCACATTTTGCATGTCTCTCTTATTTAACACACCTGATTGAGATCATCAGCTCGTTAGGAGAGAGATCTATGAACTGAACTAACGAGCTGATGATCTCAATCAGGAATGAGTTAAATATGGGAGACATGCAAAATGTGCAGAGCAGAGAGCCCCCAGGACTGGAATTGAGAACCACTTTAGGGTCTTCATGAAATGTCCTCAATGTTCGTATAATGGTCTTAGGTGTCAGGATGGCCGAGCGGTCTAAGGTGCTGCGTTCAGGTTGCAGTCTACCCTGGAGACGTGGGTTCGAATTCCACTTCTGACAGACCTATCCTTTGGCTGTGGACAGCAGCTACAGTCTTCAGCCCTCTGGAACGTTGACCCAGCAGGGCAGTAACTTTAGGGGCAGTTCTGGCCTAATGGATAGTGAAGTTGGACTTGCAACCCGAAGGTTGTAGGTTTGAGTCTCAGGTCCGGCAGGAACTGTTGGTGGGTGGAGTGAAAAACAAGCTCTCTCTTCCACCCTCAAAACCACGACTGAGGCACTGAACCCCCAACTGCTCTCCGGGAGCCGCAGCATTGGCTGCCCACTGCTCTGGGTGTGTGTTCACTACT
>NW_015510544.1:27853-28735 GCF_001515645.1 Sinocyclocheilus grahami
AAAAAAAAACAGCACAGCTGAGAGCTGACATTTCTGAACAAGTTATGAATATTGTGATATGTTTACCATCTAACAGAACAAGCTCTCCAAATGCTCATGGCAGCTTCTCTTTTCCCGCCATAATCAAAATGAAATGTCAAACATAAAATCAATGACAGGTAAACACACAACAAAAGTGGACTAGCTCCTGACAAGCAACTGACCTGTCCATTACTCCCACAGGGGTTATGAATCATTATTGTTTATGTAAAAAGCAGTCATGTATTGGCAAAAAAAATTAAACTATCATTCTGAAATTGATGCGGCTCCTTAAAGGCTTGTCAGTATAAAAGTGCCATTTATAGACAGTTTATGAAATACATAAAATTGTTTACTCACACTTTGCGATGTTGCTGCTGTCAGATCCAGTACAACTGGATGCTTCATCTTTCAACAAAAGTTTCTTTACCCTGTGCCTCGTTTACAAAACAATATTCTGTCAAATAGCTCGGAACAAACATTTAATCATCCGACGCGATCTGGGACGCCTTTAAAAACAGCGGTCCTTCCTTGATGAAAGCAAACGTATGTAAGATTTTTACCTCGACATATCGGTTTCAAAATCATTCTGATGGTACACCGACTTGAAATAAGGCCAATGGCTTCTATTTCTTTCTCATGCTCCTCTCAAATGTCTGTTTCTGGGAGTATGTATGTTTGTTTGTTGAGCAGGTACGAAATTCCACGATAAGCGTGGATTGCTTTACGGCAGCAACAAAATCAGGTGTACAGCCCCAGCTATTTACTGTAATTCTGCTTACTTAACTGTAGGGGGGCTCCAAAGTCACAAAAATACACCAGGGGTGTCCAAACTCAGTCCTGGAGGGCCGATGTCCTGTAGAG
>NW_015510545.1:0-3762 GCF_001515645.1 Sinocyclocheilus grahami
ATTATCAATGTTGAAAACAGTTGTGCTGCTTCATATTTTGTGGAATTGTCACTTTTGATTAATTGAATGCATCCTTGCTGAGTACACTCTTACTGACCCCAAACATTTGAACAGTAGTGTATGTAGTGGGCATTATGCATACTAAAGCAAGATTTTGAACGCAGCCCTTGTTGCATGACTCCGGTTTAGAGGCGAGACCTTGTTTGGTTTGTCACATGACCTGAGTTAACTGGCTGTTGTGTCTTTTTCCCGTCGGTACGGCGTATCCGTCCTCGCTGATGCGTGTCTGTAGGGTTACAATGTAGTCTGATATGAAGTCGATTCCTCCTCTTCGCTGCTGTTCAGAAGCGGCTGTCTCTCCCCATATGACTTTCTCCTCTTCGGCCGCCTGCGACACGCCACAGTGATAATAGCTGCAATAATTCCTGCCACGGCCGCCCCGAGGATCCCCGTGGCCAGCAGCCAGCGCCAGATCTCCCGAGCTTGCTCTATATACAGTGTCAGAAACTCCTGCACAAACCGCTGACCTGACACAGAGAAAAGTGATATAGAACAGAGAGAGACTGAAGAAGCAAGAAAGTCTCAATGCATGCAAATGACTCACTTGGGTCCTGTAAATATGCATATTCATAACCCAGAGCTTTAGTCGAGAGGAAATAATCTCCGTTTCTGTAGAGAGGGATGAAGGGGACCATGTAATAGCCGTCGTTGTGTCCGATCGGGGCGTTGGCGGTGGGGCAGTGTGTGCGGGGGGGCTGGTGTCTCCTCAGCCATTGCTCAAAGATGCTGAAACAAACGCAGAGTTGCAATGAGAAAGTCAATGGGGAATGAGGTTAATCATGTTTGGATTCATGTTTCAGTGAAACCTTCTCCGCTATTGTTGTGTTTTGCATTCAAATATGCTTTAGGTTGTTCTGGCCAGTTGCTATAGATGGTTTCTTACTGGCTCAAAAAAGTCAAAAAAGCCAACCCTCGAAATTTCTTGAGGTTTTTGCTGATTATGGGTTGAATTTGTATGAAACAATTAAAATATGCATTAAACAAAAATGCAAAACTGCGTTAAATTCAACCAGACAAAGTTTAGAAGCTAAAGTTTTGTTGTCTGTCTCACATTAAAATGTCAAATTAAAATGCACTGAACTTAACTTTGGGATTTCCCAAACTGGGGTTCGCAAATCCCTGCGGGGTTTGTGAGTTGATGAAATGCTAATAATTCAATCTTTAAAATGTAAAACTAAAATAAATCATCTTAAAATAAAATAATCAAAACAAAACTACTAAAAAAGAGATCTGAGAAACTGTGTATATATTTTTATTAATGCAAACCCCTGCTGATTTGTGAGTTTATGAAAAGCTAATAATTATTTTAAATCTTAATGTAAAATTAAAATTAATAAATAATCTTAAAATAAAAATAATTAAAATAAAACTTTAAAAAAATTACAAGTATTTATATAGAATTTTATTAACAACTCGAATAGCCCTGTACTGTACATAAAAATGAAACACTTACTGAAAAAAAGACTATATATATATTTATATTTACCTGCATGCCATTTGAGCATTAACTGACATCATAGAACCATGCAAAATTAGTTTAAAAGTATAGTAAGTCAATATACAGTAGTAAAATAGTTACATTATTGAAATAGTACACTGTAAAAAATTACCGTGAATTTAACGGTAAAAGACTGTAAAAATGCTACAGTAAAAACCAGTTAAATAGCTAATGGTAAATTCCGCTACTATATACGGTGAAAAACTGGATTGGACATTACATGTAATTTCACGGTAATATACCATTTTTGGAAGTGAAAAAGTCCATATAATTTACAGTGAATAACCGTAAATTGACATTCCCAGAATTCCCTGCGTTACATTTCAAATTTGATGTTTTTTGTTGTTGAAATAACTGTTTTTCTTCTCAGTTTTGTATATTAGGGTTGTGTGTTACACCTAATGTTGTTAAATGAATGTTTATTGCATTATTTCAGTTTCATGTGTGTTACCGTGATGGTGTTTAGTGTTTGTGTGAACGACACTGTGCACCTTCTATATATGTTATTATTTAAAAGCTGCTTGTGATGTGCTTTGGTTCATCATGTGACTTTCTCATCACCTCCTGCATTTGGTGGTTATCAGTGTATTACAAAGGTACAAAACAGATTTCAGTACTTCAGTGGGTTGGTATATTAACATTATATCAGTTAATGAAATTACGGTATTTAACTGTAAATTTAAGTTAAAACCGTAAAACCTAAAATGATGCTACCATATTTTTTACGGTAAAATTCCGGTAACCACAGCTGCCGGTTTTTTACCATAAATTTTACAGTGTAAATTAAAACCACAGGGGCGCTTCGAGTAAATATTTTAGGTCAAATGTGTTTGGCTGACAAAAAGTTTTGAGAATCCCTGTATTAATGTATGTAATATTTATATAATATTGCATGATTTGAGGTGTCATTCATGACTATTGCACAGTTTTATGGGGGAGATATGCATCAAAATGCTCAGGGTTAGTAGTTTGCTATGCGTGTATGCATTTCACCTGTCGATAAAGGCATGATGTAGAAGGAAGATGGGGTCGTTGGCGGATCCCTGCACTGAAGACATAGATCCGTTCATGAAGACGTGTAAGGAGTTGTGCATCAAGCTCTGACCCGTTACTGCCAACCCTGACTCAGGACTCGCAAATCCTGAGGAAAAGGTGATGCGTTCAGTGTTTAGAGCCTGAGGTGTTAAAGAAGTGTAAATTCTGTTTTTCTCACTCCAAATGTGCCGTTGCTTTACCTTCCAGAGCGTTCCTAAAGCTCATGTTGGAGACTCCACGTCTGCAGAGGTGGGCAGCCGCGGGACATGCTTTCGCTCATGGTTTCCTGGATTATGCAGTAACGGTCCCTCTGGAGACCCGTCACACAAAACCTCACGCTGGTTGTATTCTTCAGGTTGTGAACAGATCACCTGCACAGGTATAACAGACGCTTATTAACACACCAGCAGACAGTCCAACATAATAAAACAAAACAGATTGAACCAATAAAGGTGTAATATGTGAATCAACCTGTCAAGAACACAAATCAAAAGAAATAAACTAATAATCATACCTTACTTTTCAAAAGTTTGGGGTCAGTAAAAATTTTCAATTATGTGGAAGAAATTCATACTCTTATTCAGCAAGGATGCATTAAATTGATCAAAAGTGACAGTAAAAACATTTAGAATGTTACAAAAGATTTAAACACTGTTCTTTTGAACTTTCTGTTCATCAAAGAATCCTGAAAAATATTGAGCAGCACAACTGTTTTCAACATTGATAATAATCAGAAATGTTTCTTGAGCAGCAAATCAGCATCTTCTGAAAGATCACTGAAGACTGGAGTAATGATGCTGAAAATTCAGATTTGATCACAGAAATAAATTATATTTTACAACATATTCACAGAGAAGACCGCTATTTTAAATCATAAAAATATCTCTCAATTTTTACAATATTTTTAATCAAATAAATGAAGCCTTGGTGAGCATATCTATATTTAAAAAATCTTACCAGCCCCAAACAATGATGCTGAAAACTCAGATTTGATCACAGAAATAAATTATATTTTACAACATATTCACAGAGAAGACCGCTATTTTAAATCATAAAAATATCTCTCAATTTTTACAATATTTTTAATCAAATAAATGAAGCCTTGGTGAGCATATCTATATTTAAAAAATCTTACCAGCCCCAAACAAAGTTATTTTTTGTTTAATTTT
>NW_015510545.1:5699-7865 GCF_001515645.1 Sinocyclocheilus grahami
CGTAATTTAACCTTATCTAAATTTAAACTATGCTATAATAGTTTTGTGTTCACTTGTTTGCCCAAAAGCTACTGCAAAAATATGACAATATTGGGATTTTAGTTTGGTTTTGTGTGTCTGCAAGAGAAAAGAAGCATTTAATTGGACTTTTGACTTCATAAAATTTTCATTTAAAATTACATTTCGGGAAATGCAAGAGCAATCATTACTCGAGGGATATATAACTAAACCACACTGTATTACTGGCAAGTAAAAAATAATGTTCTAATGTTTTCATGTTTACCCTCCAGGAGGAGAACACCGAGGACAGGCTGATCAGGTTGGGGTTGAGAGGACTGCGCGCCCCCATCAGCTCATCCGTGCACACCTGACAGTCCTGTGCGTCGCGCCAGTCCCAGTACGGGATGGTGAAGTTAAAGTCCCCGGTCAGCTTCCGGATCTCGTGCTCCCACAACAGCAGGTAAATGTGATGCCAGGGCAGAAATGCGGCCGATTCGTGCGCAAAGTCAATGTCGGCCCACACGTTCTCGGGACCCCCGAGTAGCGTGTCACGGGACACGTAATAGTGCATCCAGACGAACAGATCGTACACGCTGATGTCGGTGAACATGGGCATCGAGCCGTTGTTCATCTGCGCATTCGTGCCCGTCGCGATCACATAATCGGGGCTGATGGTAGTTTTGGCGAGATTGAGGTACGAGATGAACCTCTGCTTTTCAGACACGGATAATTGGAAGATGTTTCTGTGCACAGATTCCCGTCGTTCCCCGCAGTTGGCGCCGAAGTAACCGAACTTGCACTCGCCGCAGTCGAAGCCCATGTAGTTTCCGGCGCACTGGCAGGTTTGGTTGTAGAACACCAGAGGCCAGCGCTCGCGGTCGTCCAGGCCTGAATGTGGGTACTGCGGCCCGTCGGGAAGATCGGAGACCGTGACCCGGCCAGACCGGACAGCAGCGCTTGCTCTGCAGGACGTCCGGTGTGGTGCACGGCCGAGGAAACTGCTGGAGAGATGGACTCTAGAACTGAATGAAGAACAGAAGCAGAGGGAGAGACATGATGAGAGCCAGACGCATTAGAAAACTTCAGCTCGCTTTCTCTTTACACACTGCTCTGTGTCCCTCCTTTCTCACACACACACACACACACACACACACACACCCTCGTATCACATGCTAGGGATGGAACCGGTCAGTGACCCCCGCTTGTGCTCGAGTCGAGCGTAAGATCATTTCATTTACAGTTTGGGAAGGAGCTCCTTTCATCCGAAATCAGGCATTTTAACCCAATAACCAGCAAAGTCCACACCGTTAATGAGGGTTTACAGATGCAACTTTGTTTTGCAGCCTGCTGGTGAATAATAGAGTTGAGAATTGGGGTTTAATTCAATACATTTGTTTGTTTTATGCATTATAACCCTTAAACACAAGAACACACACACTTTTTCTCATAATTGATTTTGGGGTCAGAATGATTTCCTTAATGTTTCTGAAAGATGTCTTTTATGCTCAATAAGCTGAATTTATTTGATCAAAAAACTGTAAAAACTGTACGGTTATGAAATATTATTACAATTTCAAATAAGCGATTTATATTAGAATATATGTTCAAATGTAATTTATTCCTGTGAGTCAAAGCTGAATTTTCAGCATCATTACTCCAGTCTTCAGTGTCACATGATCCTTCAGAAATCATTCCCATATGAATTTGCTTTCTGATTATTATCAATGTTTAAATCATCATAAATTCGATTTTTCAGGATAAATGGGAACTTCTAAAAAAAAAAAAAAAAAAAAAAAATTTTTTAAAAAGCATTTCTTTGAAAAAAAATCTTTTGTAGCATTCTAAATGTCTTTACTGTCACTTCTCATCAATTTTATGCATTCTTGATGAATAAAAGTATTAATTTCTTTGAAACAGAAGCAGACCCCAAACTTTTGAACAGTAATGTATTAGTAGCAACAATAATGAAAAGTTGGCAATTTTATTCTGATTCTCATTTTTTCTGTTCCATAGTCCTGCAAATTTGTCAAATCACATCCATATTTAGTCCTTTATGCCAAAGCATATTTGATGATAATTCAGTGATGTGATATGGAATGATTACCATGTACCTTGTTTTTATGTTTATTAGACACTTTTATGAGCAAGTTGCACATTTGAATTCAT
>NW_015510545.1:11402-11911 GCF_001515645.1 Sinocyclocheilus grahami
GCTGGAAATACATGATAAAAACTCAAGTGTTTTGACAGAACTGCACGTGGCTGCAATTGAAGAAACAGTTTCTCTCATGTCTCTTTAACCGTCACTTATTGGTAGCAGCTTTTCAGACGCAAAAATCTTTATATATCATCTGTGTTTCTATGGCAACAGAGATTATGTCAATGCCATTTTGAGACACCATCAAATAATTGATTTACTGTGATTTTTATGGGTTTTGTCATATTTGTTGAATGATAATCTCTCTCAGCACACTCACAACATCACCGCTGGCCTTCAGCTCACAAGCACACCGAGGCTCGGTCTGTTCCTGCTTCTGTGATCTGACAGATTTACAAGCGACACAGGATAGACAACAGTAGCAGATGCAGAGAATTGATTTGATCCATCATTGATTGAATTGTGGAAATTTGCCGTTTCATTAACAAAATGGAGTTGGAGGGGAGGGATTACAAAGTAAGTAAGAGGGATTTGTGACGTCATCTAAAAAATATATTATATAT
>NW_015510546.1:0-738 GCF_001515645.1 Sinocyclocheilus grahami
TATGTTTTTAAATTGATGTATGTAAAAATTGTTTGAGTTTTATTCAAATTAACCATTGGTCTTCCAGAGTAGCATACATTTTGATCATGATAACAACAGTTAAAACCACAATGCTGCACAAATCACAGTGCTGCAACCTGTTTCCAATTCTAATTCAGAATTAACTGAATTGGAATTTGAAGGCTTTCTGATTCCAATGATACCTACTGGAATTTACTTCAATAAAGTCTTACCGCACATGTTGAGTTTGGAGAAATCAGGGAGTGTGTGGAAGAAATGAACGCTTGGAGTGCTGCCACCACTGGACACTGGGGAGGACATCTTCCCATTGACCGTTCCGTAGGACAGTCCGCCATTGGAACGATCGCTGCTGGACATGCTTCTCTTTTCGGGGAGCTGAGGTTGGGGGGCAGGACTACCCTGTCTGAATCCCACTCCATCTATGTATCCAGCCGGGGAGACTGGGAAAGAAGGTGTAGATGGCGGCTGGTATCCAGAGGAGCTGCTCTGGCGCGAAAGGGCTCCGTGCCGCTCTTCTGGAGTGGTGTAGCCACTGTACATCGGGTACCTGTCCAGACTGGGGCTACCCTGCGTTAGGGAAGGGTGGCATCCTAGAACGGGGCTGCCCTGATTGGGATGTGTAAGTGAGGATTGCCTGCTCAGGACGGGGCTGCCCTGGTTGGGTTGGGTAATGGACGGCTGTCTACTCAACACCGGGCTGCTTTGGTTAGGCAGAAT
>NW_015510546.1:798-3810 GCF_001515645.1 Sinocyclocheilus grahami
ATTCCAGGCAGATGACCGTTGGTCGGGGTCGGTTGTCGGCCCAGAACGAGGATGTCCTGATTAGGTAGTCTGTGCTGGAGACCGGGAGCGGACATCACGTCGGGCAGGATGGCTTGGTGTCTTGTGCCAGGGCTTCCGGCGAGTGGCTGGATGGTGGTGGCGTTATTTTGCACGGTCTCTGGCAGAGTGGGCCTGATATCAGGGGTGATGTAGCCACCCAACATGCTGCTGGAGGTGGGGTAAGAGGGTGTGGGTGTTTGGTATGTGCTTTCAGAGGGCTGGGAGTGAAGGACAGAGTCGACAGCAGCCTGGGACAGAGCATTCAACCCAACCCCGCTATCAGTCCATGTGCTTTCACTGAAAGAGGACAAAACAAGAGAATGAGAAGGATTATGAAAGATAAGTTAATATGGGCTGCTTTATGTCTGACATTAACATACATTTGTAAACAGACAGTACACGGATTAGTATACGAACAGTACACTTTTTAGCCAGATTGCATTTTTGCATTCTGATGCATTTATAGTGTGATCATACCCATAAAAATGCAAATTTTTAACAGAGGTTGCATTTAACTACATGTAGCTTAATGTGGATAACGAAAACATACTAGCATTTATATCATTCGTTAATTAAATTATTGTTCGGTTATTATTTATTCTTTTTATTTCTGTGACAATCTATTATTGTAACATGGATTTATAAAAATGCCTTAGAAAAACAAATGAAACGGTTGATAATTTTACACGTTGATAAAGAAATCTCTTCCTATGTAGGCTGATCTTCACCAAAATAAGTTGCAAAGAGGACCAAATTTATGGTGCTACTCAAAATCTGGATATTCTGGTAGGAAACTATTAAAAATGCTTTCGAAGGTAAATAAAATAATAAAATAAAATAAATATTAAATTAAACTAAAATTAAAGATATTGCTTTGACAACTAACTAGAATAATACATAAATACAAGTTAAAGTAATATAATTACTCAAATTAAAACTGATATAAAAATAAAGTTCAATAGAAATACAAAATAAAACCAAAATGACAAAATTAAAAAGAAAACTGAATATATAAAAATAAAAGTTAATTCAAAATGTATAACATATATAATATTACTATACCATAAAAGTATATAAATAATACTCAAATAAAACTGTATGAAACATGAGGGTAGTGGCCACTTACACTGCATCTGGGCTCTCAATGGGGCTGCTGGAGGAAAGAGGAGCGTTGTAGGCATGGGATGGCCCGACAGGATGTGCTAAGCTGTTGCTGTCATATGTTGGAGACACAGGCGACGCTGGCGGCCCACCTGCAGCTGCTTTGGCCACAGACTCCACATAGCTACGAGGCTCTGAATAAAAGAAACAAAGAGAGAAATACCTGTGAGCACAAGAGTTTAGAAGAGTCAAAACAAAAGTCAAAACTAAGATAATATATAAATAATTTTTTACATCTGACCCTGAATCTTGTAGAAACATCATTAAGGTCACAAGTGAATAGGATAAAATGAGTTGAAAATGAGAATGGAGACGACCGTGATGTGTACGATGATAAAAATCAACCAGAAGATGAGGTGGTTTGGACGTAACATTGTAATTCTAAATCTTGTACATTCTTACCTTCCTCATCCTCACTCTCTGTTTTCCAGACAGCAGAAGAACAAAATCATAAGACAGAAATTGTAGAAGTTCAAAAAGACGGGGAGAAGAAGGGATAATTGCCAACATAAGCATGAAAAAACAAGTAACGATAACATCTTTATTCATTCTTAAACCAATATTATTTTCTTCCATAATCACAAAAACACATCCTCTGTTTGTTTTTCATACAAGGAAAGTGGAAGGTTATTTATAAAAAAGGAAAAAAGCACCCTTAAAAATGTAAAAGTGGTCCATATGACTTGCGCGTTGTCTCCTTTTGTATTTTACTGAAGTGAAAATTAATTGTAATGACACAAGTGTGCAAAAACATTTGCACATTTGTGTGAATTATTACTTTTAAGAGAGCAAAAAAGGGAAACACAAACAAAGGAAACACAATGTAATCTTCATTCGCATTTTTGTTGCTCCAAATACCAGCAGGCCCCAGTGCAGATTAAAATACCCAAAGTTACATCCCTTATCTTCAAAAAGCACATGACTTCATTTAAGCTAACTATAGTAAGACAATGAGGCCCCTGTGACACATCATCTCGTAATAATGTTAGTGCGTGTACTGTATGTATGGCTCTTGTGTTTTGGCAGGCCTCAAATTAACTCCCTGCGGAGCAATGCTAAAATCAGCCCTGCATGAGAACTTGTTTCAAACTAAAGAGATGGTTTACACCCGCTGGCCTCTGAGGGTGAATCTCACCAAACCTGCCGAGACAAGACCAGGTCATATATCACCCCGAAAATCGAAGGAAAGAAATAAGAAATGATAAAGGAAAAGTAATGTGGACTTGTTTTCATGTGGTTCACCCCTGAAGACATTGTAAAATGCTGCTTGCATTAAAATAAACTATTTATTAAAATATTTTTTTGCTACTTTTTGCTAAGCTTGCTAATATCAAGTTTAAAATCATCATATCATCAAGCATTAAATATATCCTTGGGACAAAGAGAACGGGTAATAAATCAGCTTAAAAAACGGCTCTGTTCCAAAAACTAGTGAGCTGTCTTGTCTACAATAATAAAAATATATAAAATAGTAATTTTTTTATTATATTAAACTAAACTGAGCCATCTTAAATTGACATTTTCCACTAGACATTTGTTGGATTGGCTTTTCTGTATGGAATATGCTGCTGTTGAAAAAAAAAAGAGGTCAGATAGATTTTTTTGTTTTGTTTTTTAATTCAGCAAGGACACAATAAATTGATCAATAAAGTGACAGCAAAGATATGTATATTGCAAATTGTTAAAAAATGTATCACAGTTTCCACAAAAAAAAGCACAACTGTTTTCTACATTAATAACAAAAAGAACGTTTCTTGAGCAGCAAATCAGTATATTAGAATGATTTCTGAA
>NW_015510546.1:6383-7338 GCF_001515645.1 Sinocyclocheilus grahami
GGGGGGGGGGGGGGGGGGATTATCAATAATCAATTAATTTTTTTCTTTCAGACAGTTATTCCTGGATGTTCACTAAAAAGCTTGTTTTACCACAATAGTTGATTGACAGCTGAATGGGTGGTCCTCTGATTGTGGTTTGAGCGATCGAATCACACTGTTTTGGACCCCGTTACACCTTAGAAACTTGACTACCGGAGTCAGATCAGATCATGATGTGTTTGGGTATGTGTTCTTCAGGGCTGCTCTCCACATGCATTCTGGGAAAGGCTGAGTATATGCTTGCATTTTGGCAGACCTGAGTTGATATAATTGCTGACACGCATGCATCCTCCACTTACCAAAGAATCCAAATCAATTATTTGTTTGCCAGAATAAGTGCCTCAGCATTGGACACAAGGAGAAGGGGAGGGGGTTCTATAAGGAAGCTTTCCAGCCTCCCGTTCTCTGCAGGAGGAGGGAGCCACAGAGACGTGCTACTAGAAAGTGGCTACTGGAGCATGTGAGTGTCTGTCCACCTCGGAACAGAAAAAGAGCCCCTACAGGTCACCAGCTCCCCAGGAATCCAACAGAACCAACCAGAAAGTTTATGGCTATGGTTGGGTGACATATCGCTAAAAAATTATATTTTTTTCCCAGCCTTTTGGTGATGTTTAATATATCTCAATATTTATTAATTTTGCACTGAAATTACTTAAAAGGATAATTTCTTCAATAAGTTCCACCATTTCAACAGCCATTGCTGCCAAGTACATTAAAATATTTCATTCAAAAAGTAAAATACAGTAAAAATCGAATTAAAAATAATCAAGGCATGCTTTGCACTGTTTTTTGTTAAATGAAACAGAAGAAATTAAGAGTTTGGTTCCAAAAATTTTTTTTTTATTGAGTTTCCGACAAAATCAGCATTGTATATGGTCGGCATTGAAAAGTCAATTTTTAATTTTACGCAAAATGC
>NW_015510546.1:8025-9771 GCF_001515645.1 Sinocyclocheilus grahami
TTTTATGTTATTATAACCTAAAAAAGCGATGTGAAAGTTTGAAACAGAAAATAGTGGTTTTCGTCTTGCCACTTTCTTGGTGAAGAAAACACATTTTTACTCAAATTAATCAAAATGGATTTATAGCATTTTGGAACCAAACTTTTCAAATAATGATATTGAGGCATGTTCATTTCTATGCACCAATATAACATTATAAACGGCAAAATTTACCTACAAGTATTTTTACTAAAACATTTTAATACTTGAAAACATCCTATGCGAAAAATGCTAATATTATTAAAATATGCAAACAAATTGTTGAATCAATTCAATTGAATTAATTTATTATGAATGTATTAATTGAATTATTATAAATTTCCTGAAATTTGAAATGATTCATGTAAATTAATCTTTTTTGCTATTAAAGTTTTCTACATATATTTTAATTAAACCATAACAGTTTTTTTGAACGGTAATGCAAAAGAATCAATTAATGACTTTTGATTTGATTCTTTTAAGCTGATAGTTTGACCTGAATTGAACTTACCAACTCTAACGCCAACTTACAGAGTCTTAGCGTTTTCATATTTAAGAATTATAAAACAAAGAGGGATTACAAAACTTTTCCAATGAAACTGTATTTAGAAGCTTGTAAATAAACAGCACATTATATCACCAGCAAAACCATCACAAGTATATCATGAACATTCAATATACTGTACCTCCCAGCCCTAATGTTCACTAAATATCATGTGGTAGTGTAACACAAAAGGACAGGATTTGATTGATTATGTTTTGTGTTATTGTAGGCTGAATATCTGTTTTGTTCTCTGAAGCTACATCTAGACGCTTGTGGTAGCAGAACTAGTCTGAAGAGCTTTGAACGTGAAGTGGCCTCAGGGTAAGATGTCAGCTCAAGAGGATGACTTGAATTGGTTTCAAATTAGGTGTCTGGTAAAAAAGAAACGCTGTGGAAGTCCAAGGAAAACAGAGATGCTTAACATTGTGTGTGTTTAACCTTATAAAGAGGTTACAGACTTTTACAAGCAGCTTTATATTAAACCTGCAGGGACAACATGCTGGATGGGAAGATGAAGCAATAGGTTATAAAAACCTGAACTGGAGAAATTCATTTGCAAATGAAACCTGAGGCGCAAATGTGCTTGTTCTTGCATTGAGATACAATGACTGTGGAGGCGAGCATGCCCCAGAAAAACTGCTGACAAAAAGCATTTCTCAGGCCCACAGGCATTGGAAATTGCTGGGGAGCAAGTGTGAGTGGGGTCTTTCTGATCTGAGCACTTATGCCCGTCTATGAGCCAACCCAAAGTGTGTGTTATCACTCAAACGGAGGCCACACATCTTTAACGTTGAGAACATGTGAATGAACTACAGCATATGTTAACGATATCTACTGGCTCACGCAAACACCCCGAGGTAGGGTTGGATTTAAGTACAGCCAGACCTCACGTTGGCTTATAGACAGTGTGTTAATGTAATGTTAACCCTAAAGGTTCTTTTACAGAAAGAAGCAAAAAAAAAACACCACTATTCTGATGTGCTAATTATGAAACACAATGGCTCTGTTCCAAAACCTAGTGAGCTTTCTTGCTGTCCATCACATGCATTGCGCTAGTGCATTTTCGTTTTAAAATGTAAAGGATCCTCATCTACACTGGCATTTTCACTGCATTTCAGAAACGATCCTCCAGCCAAACTACACAACCGAAAACGGATGTCACATGACCATTCATGCACACTGGG
>NW_015510546.1:10601-11118 GCF_001515645.1 Sinocyclocheilus grahami
TTTATCAATACTTTTATTTACTGAATGATTTATATTTGTAATCAACACCTGCCCGCATTCTCCACCATCTCAGATTGATTATTCATAGTTTCTTGCAATGCATTTTCTCCGTGAAGGGTATAAGCAATGCTGCTTTAGAATTTGGCTTAAAGAAGGCAATAATCATGCTGACCATGTTCTGGAATAGCATTTGTGTTAGAAGCACGCCTATGATATACACCTATGTAGGCAGTTCACTATATTTTGAAACGGAGCTTTCCTCTAAACACTGTATGATACCAATAACATCCAAATATCTGGCTGTTTGACTTCATTGTAGTTTCTTGCCATGTTTCTTTAGTTTTTTTAGAACTTTACTCTTTACTTTAAAACTATACCAATAATATCCAAACAGCTGACAGTTGGACTTCATTATAGTTTCTTGCTATGCTAAACACTTGTGTTTTCTAGATCATCAAAATGAACAAAACCAATGATCAGTGATGGTTGTGACCCTTTTAAAATTTTAACAAAGAGA
>NW_015510546.1:11128-11918 GCF_001515645.1 Sinocyclocheilus grahami
ACACAACCGAAAACGGATGTCACATGACCATTCATGCACACTGGGAATGCGTGTAAAAGTGTAAACAGGAAGTTGGTTGCTTGTCACTGGCAGGTACAACAATGAGCATAATGGTGAGGAAAAGCAAGGACGTTTTTGTTGATGATTGCTCTAAGCACAGCTCGCCTCTTGGGCATGTAGGCAGCTGTTGTATTATAAAATACTGAATTTAGCTGCACAATGGCTGCTAAAAATTACAACAAAGCCAGGAAAGTTTGCAATTCAGTCTTCATGTCACACGGTCATCAAGGATACGCAGAGCGAATGTGGGCAGCCATACCATAGTTTTTAAAAGTCTCCGTTTTGGTCCGTTTACACTGAAACACAACCCCGGCGTTTTCAAACTAAAATGGGGTCTGCAGCCTTTACGAAAGTCTCTGGTTTCGAGGGTCAAAAATGCTGGAGAAGTGTAAATGACAGGCGTAACTGTAGCAAAAGTTATGTGTTTTAAAACAAAAATGCACTAGTGTGAACGTAGCCCAAGTCTGCATCCTAACTGATCTGTGACCTCATATGTGAGCAATTTGTAACACTCCACATAGGCAGTGGTGTCATACATGTGAAATCCAACTTGCAATTGATTTTAATTGAGTTTCAATTGAGATTCATGTTTGCATTTTGCTAAGCTCATGGTAAATTTTAATAAGAATACAAACAAAATACAGTACATATTGGGTAACCCAGTTTTTAATAAGATTGAACTACTTTTATCAATACTTTTATTTACTGAATGATTTATATTTGTAATCAA
>NW_015510547.1:0-1619 GCF_001515645.1 Sinocyclocheilus grahami
TTTTTGAAAAGTTGACACCAGGGAACATTGCATCATCAGATCTGTTGGATACTGGTGCTATACATTAATATAATCATAAAATAACTACTCTTGAATGGCACTTTAGTGTACATTAAATTTTAATTAAATATTAAACGTCTTTAGTCTGTTTTAGTCTTCTTGGAAATTATATTGTATTAATTATATTTTAATTTCAGCATTGTTGCTAAGTTTCAAGTCTGCATTACTGAAACATAAATTTATAAAGAAGAAAAAACATTTAGCATTAAATTTGTTAGAACAAATCTTAATTTTGCACATCTATAAATACATTTAAAAAACAAAGATAAAGTGACATTTCTGTCCAAGTAATTATGAAATAAATAAATGAAGGAAATTTTTATTCACCTCAATCTTCAAATCAATTTTACCGCAACAGCAGACTAACCGTAGACTATGACTATTGCAATGTTAATGTTTGACCACTTAGAGGTGCTGCACTAGCATATATTATCAACAAATCGTAAGGCAATGTGCAATTAGTAACTGTGTATGACATATTTTTAGATGTTGTTGAATTATTTGTATACTGTTTTCTGTTGTGTCTATGAGTGTATAATTGTAATGCAAGAACCTGAATGTTCTGTATTTATTTGTTTGCATGTAAAAAGATGTACCTGTGAATGTAATATATTTCATAATTTATGTTCAGTTCATTACATAATTTGCACAACTGTCGATACAGGTGTTCCGACTTTAGATTGTAGGTCTAAGGGAATAAGAGGTAACATTTAGTTTGTAAACAATTTGGGAAAAGTGGCAAGAAACCAAACGTCCAACAAAATACTGCCAAAACCAGTGGAATTTATTGTACAAACGTAAAAGGTTAAATAATAAAGAATTCGATGAAAAAAACATATATATATATATATACACATTTAATATTTACACAAGTCAAATTAACCCAAAACAAATAAATAAACCCAAGGGAAAAGGAACGCAAGCGGCGCCAAAGAAAAGAAATAATATAATAATATATAATATATATAACAAAACCCAAAACTAACTTACAATGAAACCTCTAACCTAACTCTACATATACTGTATATATAAAGATCTTCAGCGTATACATGCTCTAACTAAACTATACTCTCTAACAGAAACAATTCCAGGGCTGTAGATATGAGGCTTTTGTGTGTGTACCATGGTAAATATTCAACTATTATTATAGAATATATTCATTTCTCAGTGTAAACCGTTTCAGTGATTATAATGGGAGTTTTTGAAAGTGGTTGAACTCTGGCTAGACTGAAGTCGAGGATAATGTTCATTGATTGTGTAAATGTTCTTTGCTCTCTTTCTGTACAATGAAAGCGTTGTAATTAACTTACAATGTTTTTATTAAATTCATGTTAAATACAAAGACAGTCATATTAAAAATATTTTATGGCAAGACAACCATATCTGGTACTTAAGTAAAAAAGATGAGTTTTATGCATAGTTAATGGATTGCACTTACATTAGGCTACTTATCGCCCATTATGTAACTAACATGATCTATAAAAGTGCACAAACATTTAGGCCTTTTACTTTTTATGGCCTTAAATTTGATGCAACTAAATTTAAGACTTTTTAAGGAC
>NW_015510547.1:6144-7382 GCF_001515645.1 Sinocyclocheilus grahami
AGGTTCAGTCTGTGTGTCAGATGTAATAAATGCTGTAAAAAACAAAATGAGATTTCATACTCACTTAACCAGGTCATCCATGACTGTTCCGAAGACATCTTGCTGATCAAGCGGAAACGTAAAAATTCAGTGTGGAGGCCTGTTGCCCACCGGCCAGGCCGTCCCAGACCTGGCAAGTATGTTGTTTGTCAGTACTACACTAAAGAAACTGGATGCAAGCAGCATGGAAGTAGATGTACCTTTGCTAGGAGCTCAGAGGAAGCAGCGCTGTGGAACGTCATGAAGCGTGAAAAACTGACAATTCCTAAGATTGTGAATATGACAAAACAAAATCAAAGGACACCACAGTCAAAGTCTCGAAGGAAAGGAGGGCAGTTTGCCTGCACATTATGTCAAGTCCACTTCCCGAAAGCTGAGAAACTGATGAACCACTGTTTCACGGTGAAGCACAGGAGACGGATCTTTGATGAGACCTCTCAGACTTGGAAGTACAGAGATCCGCCACCAACATACAAGGACCTGAAATTGTGTGGAAGGTATTTATATGAAGTGTGACATGCCATTAGATGTTTGCTTGTGTCAAAGTAAGATAAAGCAGCCTATAAAACCTTCTCCCATAGATCCCTAGTATGCGAGTATGGTGATAACTGCACAAAGGCGCACAGTCAAGAGGAACTTCGTGAATGGCAAAAAAGAATCAAGGCTTCACGAAAAAGAGCCAGAGATGCAGCCGAGATGGGTCTACTGTCCTATCAGGACAAGCTTTTGGAGGAATACAGACACAGCAACGACAAGAAGATGATTGTAAGTGGGCCGTTCAGTAATGAACAATGTTTAATGTCATTAGTGGGTAACGCTCTTGGACAGTATCCCAAATGTTGCCAGACCTTGTGTTATGTATGCTAACAAATATATTTTATTGGCTCATGCAATTTTTTTATTCTATATTTACAACCAAAGCTTGAATATAATTGTGGATTTTTTAAACAGTGATTGAATCAATATTCCTGCAGGTCAGCGACACCCTTCCTGATGTTTCTATCAGCTGTGACACAGATATAGACAGTGTGTATGTACGGAAAAAGGGAATTCAATGTACATGGAATTTTACCATTATTTCTAAGGTTTGTTTTTAACACATATACAAACGTTTGTCTTAAATTTCCAAAATAGTAAAAATAGTTTTAAGAATGATGGGGTTCCACTCAGCAGTGGTTTATACTTCTTGATCAGTTAAA
>NW_015510547.1:8826-9692 GCF_001515645.1 Sinocyclocheilus grahami
ACCTTTTGGAACAGGGAAAACTCGAACCCTTGCAAAGATGACCCAAGTTCTTGTGCAGCAACCACAGAACAAAATCCTGATTTGCACACACACAAACAGGTAAGGAATCACAATTGACCCTTCAAAAAGACCCGTCCCCTTTGTCTGATTTGTTTGTCGGACATAATGGTGGATTCGGCATTATGATTGGTCAGATCGCTTGTCAATCAAACTCCTAGCGAAGAGTGAATTCAGTGGCACTTCAGATTATTACTCCACAGGAGTAGGTCATCCTTCAGCTCAGAATAATATGAATTTCCATGCTGGTTAGTGCTTGTTTGTTTCTGGCCTAGCACAGTTAAAAAGTCTTGTGGCAACACTGGCACACTAACATCCAAAACACAGCACAATCTTTTCAACAGGGAAATTGCCTTTTTATAGGCCTATACATTTTTTAAAAATGCATTCCTCTAGCTCAAACAGTAGAGCAAGGTGCAAGCAACGGCCAGGTCATGGAATTGATTCCCAGGGAATGTGTAAACTGATCAAATGCATACCTTGAAGGCACCGTCATTTTGGAACGAGTGTGTCTGCAAATTGAATTGTTTAATTCAATCATTGTAAACTACAGTAATTTCTCTTTTTTCTTGATACAGTTCTGCTGATCTTTATGTAAAAGGTCATTTTCATGGATATGCAACTGTGCATCATGAAGCCAAACCTTTGAGAATTAAGGCAAAGGAAAGCAATCCCAGATCTACTGATACCATCACTCTACAGTACTGCCATTTATCCAGAGATAGCAATCAGTTTGAGTTTCCTGATAAAGCTGTTTTAGATTCCACAAGAATCATCATAACAACAACTGCTGTGGCTCGTTTCTTCCA
>NW_015510547.1:11038-11907 GCF_001515645.1 Sinocyclocheilus grahami
AGATCCTGAGTGAGACATCAAATCCTCCCATGGGAAAAGTGATCAACATCCTTGAAAGTGCGGATACTGTCAAAGAATTTGTCTGCACCCTTGAAAGATATGACAATCAGGTGATGACGCCTATCAACAAATGCATCACCAAAATTTACACACCATTTTCAAAGGACAAACCAGACCACGTTGCTGTAAGAAATCCAGAGAACCGCAAAGTAAAGCGTTTCATCAAAATAAATGAAGAAGCACGTAGAAAATATCTCTTCGTTGTCAGAGTCCTTATGTGGAGAAAGACTGGCGGTATCCCCTTGGGGACAGTTGTGGAAGTGTTTCCCAAAATCACAACTTTAGATAATGGACTGAATATACTCAACATAGAATATCAGTTGAGGAGAACATTTTCGTCTTCTTTGAGAAGTCAGATGCAAGACATTCAAGGTCTCAATTTATTTAATAAAGGACGAAGAGATTTTCGCATGCTCCCAACATTCACCATTGATCCTGCTGATTCACAAGACCTTGATGATGCAATCAGTGTACGGGATTTAGGTGAATGCTATGAAATAGGAGTTCACATTTCTGATGTTGCAAGTTTTGTGGCTAAAGACAGTGAACTGGACAAATATGCAAGACAGCTGTGTACTACATTCTATCCCAGTGGGAAGGAGCCAATACACATGTTCCCTAAAGAACTGAGTACCAATTTCTTCAGTTTAATCCCTAACCAAGACAGACGAACCATCTCCTTGATAATTCAAGTAGATACTAAGACACACTGCATAAAGGAGAGTTCATTTTGGAAGTCTGTCATTCGCTCCAAGAAGAAATTTTCCTATGATGAAGCTGAGGACATCATTGAAAATCATCAGAATTCT
>NW_015510548.1:0-953 GCF_001515645.1 Sinocyclocheilus grahami
GGATCACGTGACACTGAAGACTGGAGTAATGGTGCTGAAAATTCAACTGTAGTCTTAGGAATAAATTACATTTTACAAAAGATTCACATAGACAACAATTATTTATTTACTTATTTAAAGTTTTTACTGCATTTATGCAGTCTTAGTGAGCAGAAGAGACATTTCAAAAACATTTTAAAATCTTACATGCCTCAAACTAACTTTTGAACAGTACTGTTGATAATATAAAAATTGAAGTAACTGTAATAATAAATATGATGTTTTATTATATTTAAACATTTAAAAAAATAAATGGTATAAAATGTTAACACAATTAATATACAGGGGAGATACTAACCCTCTCTTCTCATGGAATGAGGTTAATAATATCAACATTTATTTTGACCTGACCTGCTGTTTAAATGCATACCACAGCTGTCAGTGAAATAAAAGTACATTTAATAACATAAATCATTCCTTTTTGCCCTTGAGACATTATTTTGCCTTCTTTTGACATGTTATTGCCCAAATTCCTGTCTTAAGCAGTTGCTTAGCAAAAACGGTGTGATGTGGACAAGTGTAGCACCGATTCCGCCACATGTGGACATTGTAAATCAGTGAGGTGGCAGTAGGAGGTCTTGTACTGAAGCGCAGGTGCATCTATAACCTGTTGGTGATAGCTCATGCTCCTGTGCAGAAACTTGCTGAGAGCTTTAACAAAGCAAGAGATGCGCAAAAAGACTAATTTTGGGATGCGTCACTTCATCATTAAACATCAGTCTAATCTGATGTGAAACTAAAACTTATTTTTATGGTTACAGACAGATGGTGATGATTTAAGGGGATAGTTCACCCATAAATGAGAATTTGCTGAAAATGTCCTCAACCTCAGGCCATCCAAGATGTAGACGAGTTTCTTTATCATATTTGGAGAATTTTTGCAGTACATAACTTGCTCACTAATGGATCCTCTG
>NW_015510548.1:963-3770 GCF_001515645.1 Sinocyclocheilus grahami
TGCAGTGAATGGGTGCCATCAGAAGGAGAGTCCAAACAGCTGATAGAAACATCACAATATCCACAAGTAGCCTAATCCACACAACTCCAGTCCATCAATACATTTCTTGTGAAGTGGAAAGCTATGTGTTTGGACTTCTGATGACATTCATTCTGACGGCACCCATTTCCTGCAGAGGATTCATTGGTGAGCAAGTGATGTAAAGCTAAATTTCTAAAAGGGTGAGGACATTTTTTTTTTATTTTCATTTTAGATAGATAGATAGATAGATAGATAGACAGATAGATAGACTCCATCTTTTCAATAACTGAACAGAAAACAGTGCTAAATAGCATTATTTCTTTAAAAAGTTGTTTTTTTCCCACAAAAAATAAAATGCCACAAAGAAAGAACACTAAGTGATGATTTTAGTAAATTAGTTAATAATTTTTAACCAGTTTATTGCAATGAACCAAACTAATCAATCAAACTTCTCAATGGTGAGATACATTATAGTAATGCAAAGCTCTATGTGTAGCAGCTGCATTCAAGATGACATAAAACCAGAGATGAAATTAAACTGAAATTTCTATAAATAAATAAGCTACTGTCACTCTACTGAAAAATTTAGTTAGCTTCACTATATTTAGTTAGTTACTCCCTGAAACAAGCATGTAGTTTTTTGTAAAGGTCAGTAATACATTACATTAATGCAAAACTTCTAGTGCAAACCAATATGTACAAACCCAACAGTTCAGCCTTGTTTTCATTCACACTGAATTAAATCTGACTGAGATCTATGGGGTGATGTTTCCAGAAGTGCTAGTAGAGATTGGTGGGGCACCAAATTCACTTTATGCCTTACAAGAACAGCAGAGAGAAAGGAAGGAAAGGTTAATGAAAAAATTCATGGGAGAGTAATATTGCTCCTTTGCTCAAACGGCTTTGAAACAGCTGTAAATAGAAGGACATGCCTTGGAGAAAAGACAAAAATTGTGTTCCAAACCCATATTGAGATGTTCACTATCTAAATAGACAGCTGTCGTCTTAGGCAACATCCAAACTGAAATGAAGCATAACAGTGACAGATATGAAATTCTTCACAGGTAGAAGTAGACTCAATTCATTCCATTTCCAAAATGGTTTGATGTTAGCATGTTGCTAAGCAAACAATGCAATACTTGGCTGAGAGCATCCATTCCCGGCTGAGCTCTACGGGTTCAGGACAGTGAAATGGACCACGAAGAAAGATCACAACCAGGACATTGCTTGTTCCAAAAGCTTCTCTCTGGCAGATGTTTCAAAACAATCCAAACTGAGACCTGCACAGCTCAACCAGATCCTCAACCGTTAGTTTGTCCCTAAGCCCACATTATTATTATTATTATTGTGTTAGTATTATTATTGCTATTGTGTCTTTGTCACGGTTGCACTACTGAGTGGAGTGAGGAACAAGGAACGGAGGGAGACGAGGAGTACATCAATCCATAGAGATTAATTATAACTAAGAAACACGGAAAACTCACGTAACACAGGTAGACATGAACAATACTGGATGCTGAACTAACAACCGGGAACACTATTTAAACACATGACAAGACGAGGGGATGACGAGACACACCTGGGATCAATGGAAATAAACAGGGAACACCTGGAATTAAATCAACATAATCAGGACAGGAACCGGAAACTAACCAAATATGGGCATAAACACTGGGACACAGGGAGCACATGGGGAACAAAACACAACACAAGCCTGACAGTCGTATGCATAAATATACAATTAAACAACAATGGCTTTTTACAGCGGCCATGATTTATGAGCAGATCCCCTACACCTGTGGACCGTACGAGTGTGGCTATAAGAAGTCTCGTTGCCACATCGGGGCAGCAGGGTTTTTAGAGGTGGCCCAGTTGCGCTTCCCTTTGTTTGTTTGTTTGTTTTTTTCCTGACTATTTTCTCACCCACATTATGTTATGTTATTTTCTTTAAATAAATGTCCGTATTGAACCTAGCCTTTTGTGTTAACCCTCCTATCTAAAATCTAAATAATTACGACACTTAGATATATTTATATGTTCTTTAAATTAATATACTAATTGATACTTTTGACTCATCCCTTATCTTAAAAAATAGTTTAAAGTCTGAAATGTGAAGTTTTTCATTTTTAAAACTTTTTATTTTTGTGAAAACGTCTCCAGGTTACGTACTGTATGTAACCATGGTTCCCCAAAGGGAACGAGACGCTGCGTCAAAATGCTTTGGGAACACCCCGGTGAGACCACATTCTGAAGCATGAATGAAATCAGTTCAATAGAGAAGCGAGACGTCATGAGCGGGGTGATGTGAGCAACCAGGAAATATAAAAGTGCATTCGGCAAACACACATGTTAGCTTCAGCGGAAGCGATCGCCTGCAGGGATGCAGGGAGTATGACAGAAAGACACAAAGTCTTGTTCCCTTTGGGGAACCATGGTTACATACATAACCTGGAGACGTTCCCCTTCAGGAACTTCAGCTGCATTGAAACGCTTTGGGAACGAGAATACCCACTGCGCCATACAAGCAAGTGCCTATCAAGTCTCTATCTGGTGAGCACATCAAGACGAGAGAACCTGGGACCCTGGAGTAGATGTCAGGTCCAAACTGTAAAATCTGACAAATGTGTGCGGAGAGGACCAGCCCGCCGCAGCACAAATATCATGAAGGGCCACGCCCACTGATAAGGCCTTGGAGGCCGCCATACTCCTAGTTGAGTGCATTCTGACCCCGACGGGTGACTGAGGCCAGAGGACTCGTAGGCCAGTGTGATGGTCTCGACCACCCA
>NW_015510548.1:4931-5192 GCF_001515645.1 Sinocyclocheilus grahami
CCTCACGTGAGGGGACGAGCTTTCCCGTGCTGTACCATTGCCGGGCGGCAGCTGGGAATTACGCTCGTCGGAGCTCATTAAGCCCTGAAGCACCAGGGGTGGTAGGGGTATCAGTGAAGCTCTCTGAGGGCACTGAGGAGGATCGGGCACCATACACCGAGGTGTGTACCTCTCCTCCCCAGGGTGGGCTGATGATGTAATTGTCAGGACCGCGTGGCTGACGTCCTCTTTGACAGAATAACAGTCCGCAGATCTGCTTTC
>NW_015510548.1:6718-7372 GCF_001515645.1 Sinocyclocheilus grahami
GACTTGAAACGCCGTCCACTCACCACAGATTTTGATTTTGACATTCTCTGGACTGCGCTTAATACTTTCTTTCTTTCTTTTTTCACACAGACACACACACCAGATACGAACTCGTTGAAGAGCAAAAGCTAACATATGCATTTGCCGGATGCACTTTTATACTTCCTGGTTGCTCACATCACCCTGCTCATGATGACTCGCTTATCTATTGGACTGATTACCTTCATGCATGGCCTTCAGATAATCATGCTGCTGTCTTCTGCCTATCAGTGTACTGTCATTACTTATTTCATTCAATCTTTTGTGCAGTTTCCTGTAGAGAAAGGGTCTCCTTTAAAAAAATAAATAAAATAAATTATAAACCACAAGAGAGGGATATCACCTTGCGTAATGATGCTTAAATGGTGCTGAAGGTCTCTGTAACATTTCACCAGCCCTGACACAAAAGTGCATAGGGCAGAATATTAAATATGTTGTTTTATAAGAAACGTGGGTGGATGTTGAGCTTGTAAAGCAGGAGTTTATATTCTGTATCACATGCCTGAGGGGAGTACAATTCAATTGGGAAATGTACATGGACTGTTCTTGAGTCAGGGTCGAACTACTTTACTTTACTTTACTTTTAGTAATTTAGCAGACGCTTTTATCCAAAGC
>NW_015510548.1:11350-11915 GCF_001515645.1 Sinocyclocheilus grahami
TGCTATACTGTAACTTTAAATGTTCAAGATTAATAAGCTTCTCAGTTTCTTTCTTTGCAAAGCCTCTGCTAGCGTATGGGGAAAAAATGCATAATTGCTTTTAAATCAGAATAATTCCTAACCCAATGGACCCGTGTGTCCCTCGCTGCGATGCTTATATTGGAAACCCATTAGAATACTATGAGAGCGGCACAAAATCCCAGAGCATGTTTTAAAATGCCAATTTGGTCTCACAGTTGGTTCAGTCATTCGATAGCTCAGGTAACTCGTGTGCGGCTTAGGCAATATTTGCAGAGTGCACGCTGAAACCACTTGACAAGTCGTAAGAGATTGGAAGAGTTTGAGAGAGAAAGTTCGAGCCGCCCCATAGTTTCTGAGCAGATTTTTCAGATAATTAAACATCTACAAGCAGAAGGTCATACAGCATCATACAGTCGTCAACCAAGCATGTGTCCCTCCACATCCTAATTAATTTACAATGAGTTGGCCCAGAAGTCTGAGACCACCAAAAAAAATGCTTAATTTTGCATTTATTTTGCATTTTTCATATTATATTATATTATAT
>NW_015510549.1:0-346 GCF_001515645.1 Sinocyclocheilus grahami
CCCCCCAACAGTTCACTTATGCTGTTTTAGTATTTTGTCTTTAATCTGCATGGAATCAAGGTCAGTATGTTCCCATCACATTTCCCTGCAATTCAAAACACCTATTCACATGAGTTTAGCTCCACTGTCAAGGTTAGACGATTTCCCGTCAGAGTGTATTTTAAATTCAAATCTTTGTTTGTTTTACTTCTGCTTGAGTGATAAATGAGGGACCTGTAGGGACTCTTTGATTTAAATGCTTGTGTGCTTCGTAGATGCCCGTGTCTATCCGACTTTATTGTACCCAGTGAAATGGCAAATACCCATGTCACTAAACAATTTGTTTACGCTAAAGAAATGAATTCCA
>NW_015510549.1:616-2661 GCF_001515645.1 Sinocyclocheilus grahami
AGATGTTTGTTTACTTTAAGTGGGAACAACAGGAGATGAAACCTCGGCTTTCTAAGCTCCTGCCTGAGACACAAGACTCCAGTCCTTTTAAAAATATCTAAACGAAGGGCATTAAAAGTATTTTGTATGAATATAATTAAAAAAAAACTGGCAATAAATATTTGGAAAAGGCCCATCTCCAGCAAAACTCTTGTATTTCCTACAGGATTGTTGTGTAGTTTTTAATTAATTAATTAATTTTTTTATAAAATACTGTTGCGTGAAGAACATATTATTGAGCTGATTTGTCAGGACTTGAGTTGTTTACTGAGTACTGTATTGACAGCCTCAAAATCTGTGTATAAAGGTGTTTTAAAAGTGGGACAAGGTCAGTATGATATCACCATCTTTCTAAAAATACTGTATTCATAAATCATGTTGTATCATGTTTACAAGATGTCATTCAAAATCTGGCTTGCATCCTAGTAATCTAACAACCTTCTATTTTTCATAATACATATTCCATTCATTGAATCTCAGGAAGAATATTGTCTCAGTTTGATGTAATTGTGTGTTCTGAAAAGATAATAGGTCTACTTTACCCTGCTATGACTGCCAATCTAGACTCTAATCCTTAATCTATCTGGGCACAGTTGAGTCCCTCAGGATTCATGTTGATGTCTAGGTATTCTTCAAAGTGCCCTTTATAATTATTTAATGGTGTGTGCATAAATGCTTCTGCTCCTAAGTGCATCCAAATAGCATATGGCTTAGAAAGACAAGCATTAAAGACCCCCCCCCCCCCCCCAATAGAATATACAATATACCAATACCATACTTATTTTTCTTCTGACATGGTTTTCCACAAAATCAATTTTTTTGTGTAGTAAAATAAGCACTTGTTTAAGCCTGAGCAATAACAGTTCTCTTTAAAAGCTACTCCGACCAAATTGTTTGGTTATAAAAGAAATATTGGCCTCTTGTAAACACATGCCGGTTACATGCAGATATTTCTGCCCATATTGAATATGCTCTGTGTGATATCTGAAGGATGATTCTCAAAAACATATGTGATTTCAAACTCACGCGTGTGATTTGATTATGCCTCAGATAAATCAGTATTGTGCAGTCCACAGTAAGAGAAAATGTGGACATTTTTCAGCTTTATTATGTAGCCACAGGTACCGACATATAACCAGACATACTGGAGAAACTCTTTTTATGTACTACAAAGTCGGCACAAAATATTGCACATGCCGCTGATGTGTGCAACGACATGAAGAACAAATTCATCTTGAGAATACATCAGCACATCTCTGATGAATTCCGTAGATGATTACAAGAATGTTCAACATAGACTATTACCATACAGCTTGCATCTATCTCACATCAGGAAAAGCAGGTAAAAGAAAAAACGGAGGGAGAAAATCAAACCAGGTCTTTCAAAACAGTTTAAATGTTGATTGATGACTGTGTGTGTCTCTTGTTCTCCAATACAATTTAGGAGATATGGCATGCAAAGTCAAGTCAATTAAATTATTTGGTTTAGGGGTCAGTCAGACTGGTAGGATTCCTAAAATATCTCTGTATCCTTATATCCCTGTTGCTTTGGTCACTCATTTGTTCTCTAATTATCTTTTCTTAAAACTCCCACTGATAAAGGCACTGACCAATAAAGACACGCTGCTATCTCTCCTTTCAATTACCCTGATCATTTGATGAGGTGCAAAGAGAGTCTTGATAAGAGTTGTTTTATTTTCTTAATAAAATATTACTTGTGTAGTTTGTTCTTAGATTGATTATAAGAAGTGGATATTGCAGCTATACCATACAGTAGGCTGTAAAATAGAATTAGATAATAGATACTGCCACAAAAAATACAATTAAGCAATAGTTCAGAGTTAATCAATTTCTTAAGATAAATAACAAGAAGTTTGTAAGGATGTTCCTAAGTACTGTTCTTATATAAAGTGCTTTGTGAATCCAGTCCCTGATTATATGGCAGTTCTTACAGAAGAGTCGCTGATCAACTCAATTGAGCACACAAACTATTTCCATCACAATTT
>NW_015510549.1:4332-4544 GCF_001515645.1 Sinocyclocheilus grahami
TTGTGGAGAGACAGGAGTTGCACAAGGATGACATAGGGGAGGATGTAACCTTCGACCAGCTGGAAACGGACGCCACAGTTGGCCTAGCACCAGCAAGGGAAATAGAACAACAAGTGAGGAGATCTACGAGGCAGGTCAAGCCCAGAAATCTTCTTATGTATGACCAGCCAGGAATACCTTCTTACCGGCCTTGGAGATTAGGAGCAAACCCG
>NW_015510549.1:4963-7248 GCF_001515645.1 Sinocyclocheilus grahami
CTGAGTTCCGGGTCATATTAAAACTGCACTCGAGCAAGGCAGTAATGTTTCCGTCTTCTTATCACTCACAGGTATGGGTAATAACTCTTTTAAAGTGGTTTGTGTTAACCATCCATTTATCATTACTATGAAGAAATGTTTGGAAAGGATGTTGGAAATAGAATGAGATTTTGGTTGGAGAAAATGGTAAACGTTATCTGCTAACTCGTGGTTAGCACAATTAGCAAAGATTAACCAAAGGGATATAAAGAGAATGTGTCTTGATGCATGTATGTGGAAATCTGTAAGACATTGGATTGTTTCCTAAACACATTTATGTCTATCAATCGTTCTGATTATAAGTATTTCCATCTGTTGTGAATGTTAATCAAATCTAGTGTGTATTTTAGTAGCTATGCTATTAGTAAATGCATGTGAAGACATAATATTGTTACATGGGATATAAGCACGTTTGAGATTATTAAAGGAACTACAGGGAAATTGAGTTCATTGTCTATTATATGTATTTCTCCATAAAGATATGGGAAAGTGACATTGTTTCAACCATAGTGATTGGTATCATTGTTGCATTTATACAAGTCAGTATTACATATGGAGAAGAAATGTATTTGAGTAAATGCAGTATTACTTCAATATCTCAATATTACCAATACTATGTTATACAGAGGTATTTTCAACTGCATTGGTTTCTTTTGTTCATGCAGTTAGGCCTATGTTCATATGGGAAATCTAATTACATTGTCTTGAATTTATTCATATGAGTATTGTTTGAAGTGACAGTTGAATGTTATTTTATTGAGACTTTTGGTTTGATTTTAGACAATGTATGATGTGTCCACATTGCAACAGGGATTATCTGTCACATTAAAACTGCACTCGAGCAAGGCAGTACAGCTTGGTGCGTGATCTGATTTGTGCCGGCACAGATTCCCCTAGGTCTGGAGCCGGTAACAATTGGGGGCTCGTCCGGGATCCTGCATCGTCGAGTGGGGAAAGCTGTCACGGCAGAGGTGGAGGTTGGTGATCAAGCTTCAAGGGAGGCTGCTGCTCCCAGTGTCATCCAGAGAGCGACCGTCAACATTGAAACGTCACGATGGCTCCTGTAACCCCACGATGGATGTTGATTTTCCAGATTCACAAAAAGATTATAGTGTTGAGTACCACAGTCGGTTGCCAAGGCGATTGAATATGGCAGCGAGTGTACAGAAGGCTTCAGTGAACCAGAGCTCTACGACTTTATCATCAACTTCACCAGGAGTGAAAGTTTGAAAACGATGGAAGACGAAGGTATGGCTCAACTTCTCTCCCTCCAGGATCTGTTACATGAACTGACATCAGTCGACTCCGGGTATGGTGAGGCTTATGTTTCTACTGTTCACATGGACAGTGCACCGCACTGAAATCCCTAACCATTGAAGAACATTTTGAACATTCAGGTAATAATGATTAATAAACATATTTCATCTTTTCAGCATGCTGCATTTCCCAATCTATTATTGCTACAGCAAAGATGTACTTCACAAGTCCTGGCAGGTTTACCTGTCAATGTCACATCTCACCTTTTCTTAGAGACATGCATACTTTTGGATTTAAAGATGCAGCCAAGCTATTTTCGAAAAATTTCACTTTCATTTCAGCAGCTGACAATGCTGACCAGGTCTCCACGCTGGAAGAGCATTGTTAAGAAAGTTCAAGCAGTGATAAGGTTAATAAATAGCTCCACAGCATTGACATGCCATTTCAATTTGCAATGTCTGACACATCTTCAACTTGGAAGGTGAGCAGCCTTCATGTTGCTTGAAAGTAGAGGCAATGCCTGAAACTGGCTGTAAATTGAATTTTAAATGGCACCATATAATATGCTGAGCCATGCACTTTTTTTGCCAGCTCTCTTCTCAATGTTGTCACAAAGCAGTCATTCTTATGACCCTGAATTATACACGTCATCGCAGTCTTCAAAGATTTATCCAAACAACCTCTGAAGCGCACAGCAATGGATTTCCGTGTGCAAGATGTGGATTTTGTTTTAATTTAGCAAATAATTTTGTGTCGATCGTTATCTGGGTAAAACCAATGGATTTTCGGGAACCATTAGTAGGGGGTGTGTTTTGACTGTATAAATCTAGAATAACATTTGTTTGTTCAGTTGTCAGGCTACCACTCAGACTATTGATCATGTGTGTATTTGAGAGAAGGCAGTTAACTGTGTTATGTTTTTTGCTTGTTTATTTCTTCCTTTCTTTTTCTCTCTAACATAAAAATCCTTCTAACCAAGGTATAGTGCA
>NW_015510549.1:8764-9430 GCF_001515645.1 Sinocyclocheilus grahami
CAGATTTAGAGAAATTTAGCATTACATCACTTTCTCACCAATGAAGTGAATGAGAGTTCATACAGCTGACAAAAACATCAGAGTAATCCATAAGTAATTAACACAACTCGAGTCCATCAATTAACGTCTTGTGAAGCAAAAAGCTGTGTGTTTGTACTAAAGAAGTCCATGATTCATGCATTTTTAAACTTCAAACCATTGCTTCTGGCAAAAATTCCTCTATCAATAATTTTGCTTTCTTCACTGAAAAAGTCATCCCGTCTGCATCAGAAGAGAAATATGCACAGATAAAGCAAGCAGAAACAGTCAGAAACAGTTCTAAACACACATGCTGGTGGATTTTGATGTGAGGACAACAGGGGATGAACTTTTTGGATGGCCAGAGATGAGTACATTTTAAGCAAATTTTCATTTTTGGGTTATGGATCGTTTAAACCTGTGTGCATTTCTTTCTTCAGAAAAACACACAAAAAAGTTGCCTTTTAATATACCAACATACCAAAACAATTTTGGGTTTTATATGCCAACAAACATAAGTGCACGCCCACCAGTTTTACTGAGACATAGTAGACATATTTCAGCCACTTGTGACACTACTTTTAATCATTTTCATATTAGGATATCATAGTTGGTACTATAGTTCAAACATTCTTGAGAAGCCATTTG
>NW_015510549.1:9440-9922 GCF_001515645.1 Sinocyclocheilus grahami
ACCATTTACTTGACCCAAAGAACAGTTCTGGGCACTCTTGAAGAGCTCACTGATGTGAAGCCTGTCCTGGACCCCAAGCCCATGCCATGTGAGTCTGTCCAGACCTGTGCAGCCCAGTTAAGCACAGACTCTCCGATCTGTCGGAACAAAGAGCTAGATAGACAGGGGTTGCCCCAAGCCAAAGATAAGTGGCACCCTCCAGTTGATGTATCACATCTACCAGAGGAGGAACAGAGAATCGTCAGGGAAATGCTATATGAACAGTCTACTGTTTTTGCCAAAGACGATGCAGATATTGGGTGTATCCCTGGTTTACAACTAAGAATCAACCTCAGGGATGACACGCCAGTACAAAAGTCATATAATGCCATTCCAAAACCCTTGTATTGGGAGGTCAAAAATTATGTCCGGAATTTACTTGACTGTGGCTGGATTCAGAAATCGACGTCAGCTTATTCCTCTCCGGTCGTATGTGTGAGGAA
>NW_015510549.1:11245-11914 GCF_001515645.1 Sinocyclocheilus grahami
AGGGAAATCAGGCTGAGAGGGAAGAGGATGTGCCGCGGACTGTGGGTCTCCAGATTTGTGTAGAGGAGAATAATCTTCCTGCTGCGTGTATGCCTGTGTTTACTCCTGAGGATATCAAAGATGCTCAGAACAGGGATGAGGCCATCTGTGAAGTGGTTAAATTGAAAAAAAGTGGATGGAATACAAAGGACAAGGATCGGAGTTCAATATCATTTGGAAAACAACGGCTAATACACGAGTGGAAAAGACTAAAGTTGAAAAAGGGGATCTTGTACAGAGAGCCTGGGCCCAATCAACAACTGGTTCTTCCGAAAGCACTGATGCCCATGGTGCTGAAACATCTCCACGATGACATGGGACACATCGGAGCTGATAAAGTTATCCATCTTGCCCGACAACGGTTCTACTGGCCTTATATGCAGAGTGACATCGAGGACTATGTTATCCGCCAGTGTCCTTGCATTAAGCAGAAGCGACCTACTGTCCATGAAAAAGCACCAATGGGGTCCATTGTTACTACTGCCCCTTTTGAGTTGCTCTCTGTCGATTACTTACACCTCAAGCCTAGTAAGGGGGGTACGAGTACATACTTGTGCTCATAGACCACTTTACTCATTTCGCACAAGCTTATCCAACCCGGAATATGTCTGGTAAGACAGCTGCTGAAAA
>NW_015510550.1:0-1095 GCF_001515645.1 Sinocyclocheilus grahami
CGGACGGACGGACAGACAGACAGACAGACAGATAGATAGATAGATGCAATATCTAAAGAGATAGATAGATTAGATTTATCCTAAAGCAATGCATAATGACGCAGAGGAAAGTCTCTATCAGTCATCAAAAAATTAGATGACTAATGCTTTGTGACTATTCTAGAAAATCAGTGGTAAATAAACTGACTGATCTTGCCACAGTGCATCAAGATTTATTACCAACTGGTCTATATTTCAGTCTCGTTCTGCTGAAAATATGCACATAGTATGATCCACTCGCTATACACTCCTAAATAACAGATAATACTAGATAAAAAACAATACTATTTTTCTAATATAATATTTTCCATTTAGAGCTCAGATATAAAGTTTCAGACTCGTAGTAACACTGTTCATTCTGGGAAAGTTATGCATGTTTAACACTTAGAAGAAACATTTATTGTCTCAGTCACTGAGTCAACATCTGTTCTATAGCATATTTAATTTTCTATAAAATATAATAGCAAACATGATATTATATACAACTACTACTACTTGGTAAAGTGTCATTCCAAAATCACACACAAGCCTATTATATACAACTAATCCACTGGATGAACCCTAATGAACCTTTGGAAACATAGTTTTCATGCAGGATGAACTGAAGCCTCAATAGTCGTAAAAACAAAATGCCTAGGATACAGCAGGGCTAAAAGCACTAAACTGCAACAAACACCACCAGCACCAGAAATTGTCCTGCTTCATCATTTCATCTTGCTGTATCAAAGTATTTTCAGATGGTGACAAAATATGCGCTATAACTCACTATTGCCTCTGTATCTACACAATATCACTATACTCCCCAAATGGCCAAACTTCTTTTCTTTTTGTACACATTAGGTTGCACCAATTAATATGAAATAAAACGTATTTAGTCTTGTTACAGTATAAACTTAGGGATCCTTTAAAAAATCACAGTAGCAATCTGGAGATGACAATCAATCACAGTAATTTATGAGAGAAATCTTCAATATTTAGCAGCACTGAAGTGATGCTGTAAGACCCACTATATCACATATGGATTCATCAACACAGCATTTTCTAAAGCAAAATTAT
>NW_015510550.1:1216-2858 GCF_001515645.1 Sinocyclocheilus grahami
AAATACACATTGATTCATATATTTAAAAAAAATCTAAATAAACAACTCTTTGCAAGTGGAAATATTACGGTTGCCAAGTAATGTAGTCCTCACATTAATATAGAATTCAACTAATAATCACACACCTCTACACTCTTTATGTATATTCACATAAATAATAGCTATATAAATGGTTTGAATCCGGCTCATCCAATCAGATTTGAGAGTTGGAACTATACTTTGCATAAAACAAATAAACATTTGTGTAAACAAGCAATATTTGGGATTAGTGCACATACTGAAAGTACCATGGCACATGAATTCCTCTACCATGGTGAATATAGAAGTACTCAAAAGAATACCATGATACACCCTCAGGAAAAAAAAGTGTACATATTATTTACCCCTAAAGTGTACATATTAGAACCTAAATGGCATATTTTAGTACCTTTTGAAAAAGTACCTCTCCACTGACAACTTTTGTACCTTTTATCTGAGTGTACATGTCCATAAACTATAGTGTTTGGTACTTTTTTATAAGTGTATAGTTGATTATTTTGCAAAAAAAAAAATACAAATAAAATATATATATATATATATATATAATTTATAAGCAGTCATGAAACACAAATGATAAAAAAAAACAAAACAAGTTCTTACCACTTCGTTTTCTTGCAGCTAACGTCAATTTAAGTGTCTGACAAACAAGGGAGACGAGAGCCAAAAGTTGCCAATGCATCTGGACAAGCAACAGGTTCCGTAACATCTGCCTGAAAGACTGCCTCGGAAAGAGAGCCGGCCTCCTCTCTGCCTCATGGAAACTCATGGATAATAGCCTGATGCTCACCCTGCCCACGTCACCTGATCCAACATCTGTCCAATTTACCTTTCAGCTGTTGAGTAATTGTGCTCCTTTCAGGTTGTAATTTTGCTGTATTCCACCTTTAATGTCACATACCTGAGGCAGAACTCAAATTTTGACTTTTTTGTCAACCCACAATCCTTAGCCTGACTATTTCATCCCTCTATATTTAGATGGTTTAGAAGATCTAGGTTTATTTTTCTAAACACAGTGGAATACAGATTGCAGTTTGCTGTGGTTGTGGTGCTCTGGATCGTGCAGATCTCCTTCCTATTCTCCGGAGCTTTGAGGTTGGGTTTGTTTATTTTATCATATAAAGTTGAGGGTATCATTAAAGATCTGTGGGAAAAAAGAGAGTGAAAAGAGTGAGCGTATATACAGTATATATATGAAATACATCTTGTGCTTGCCATCTGCAGTTTTTCATGGGGCTGTCTTAACAAACAGCAAATGTTCCACACAAATTCAGGAATTAGACTGAAAAATGAGCAGATATAAACAAACAAACCAGTTAAAACAGTTTTTGTGGGTAATTAGGCTACTGTTGCTTCCAAATATTAGTAAGGGGGCTGTTTACAACATGTTTAAAAACAAGTGCATTTATTTAATAATTATTTTTTTTATACAATAGAAAGACTTTATATCAGTATGTAAAAATTATATATTATTGATATTTAATGTACATTAAACATTAATGTACATTTAAAGTACTTTGAAATATACTATGGTACCATATTGATGTTCTATAATATGCAGTATGTGACCCTGGACCACAAAACCAGTCGTAAGTGTCAATTTTTC
>NW_015510550.1:10948-11905 GCF_001515645.1 Sinocyclocheilus grahami
TGTTTATCTGAGAATCTTCAGTGTTTGAAATCACTTGCATCATGACATTTTTACAAAGATCATTTCTTTTGCCATAGTGTTCTGGACATATTCAAGCTCTTTCTCTAAAAAATGCTAAATGCCTACGTATTTGGGACAGTTTCAATATCATACGTGTTCTCTAGCCATCATAAATCATAAGACACATCAATAAAATCTGGATAGATGAATCAAAAAGAAATGTATACATGTTCTAACATATCCATTTTGCTCTTTCAGTGTGTTTAAGAACACAGACGAGCTGATCACGAAGCTAAAGTCCTCACTGCTGCCCCCTAAAAAAGAGGAGCGTCAAGGAAAGACGGAGAAGAAGACAAAAAGCGAAAGAGTCTCAAACTTAAGGGACCCTCACAGTGATCCTCTCCTGATCCCGACCAGAGGCCCTCCAAGCAGACACCCACCCAACTGGTGAACTTTCAGTGTCTCATTCCTTTATCTCATGCAAATTATAGATTGATTTCAGGGGTGTCAACTTTTAAAGGGAATTTTTGGGTCATTTTGAGATGCAGTCTGTGGAGATTTGTATAGCACAGTTGCCCTAACAGTACTCGAGCAGCCAGCTGTTTCCATGGTAACCGCCCCAGGTGATTTCAACTTCTGTTCGGAAACATCTGTTTGATGGCAGGTGAAAATATGCACACTGAATAATTTGTACTGTTTAAAAACAGCTAAAATATGAAATAGGAACTTATTTAGGATAGTCAGTCCCCTGTGTTTATGCTTTCATGGTCTGTATGTCCATGATTTAAGAAATGCTGAAGTACAAAAACAAAACATTTACTGTTAGTATGATGAAATAGTTTTCTGATTTCAAAGGATTGGATAATTATCTGCAGAATGAAACTTTTCTGTAATTGACTGCCATCCAGTTTTTCAGTGGCGCTGATTTTTTCCACTTATTTTTTTCCATAGGGATTT
>NW_015510551.1:0-2561 GCF_001515645.1 Sinocyclocheilus grahami
CAGTTTTAGTCATACTTTTTTCAGTATTCTTTGATGAATAGAAAGTTTAATGAATCTTTTTTTTTTAAATAACATTTTGTAACATTTTAAATGTATTTGCTATTACTTTTGATCAACTTAATGTGTCTTTTCTGAATAAAATAATTTGTATTTATTCAATCCTCTTTTTTTCAATGTAGTGTAGTGTATCATGGTTTCCACAAAAATATTAAGCAGCAAAAACAGTTTTTAATTGAAAGCTGGTAGGTATTTTAGAGTAAACTACATCCTTTAATCAGCAAGGAACTTTTAAAGAAACAGCCGTAAGCCTTTTACACAGCAGTGCTAATGTGGATACGGCCGAAAAAGAATATGTAGATTGTGATGCAATTCAACATCTTTCTCTCAGGTATCTCTGGTCTTTCTCATAAGCGGGTTGGTCATTCTCGGCTACGCCTCATCAATCAGTCGGCAGAACACATATCATGATGTGGTACGAGAGGTGTGTGGACAGAGGATTGGCCATCTGTGTGAGATCTGCTTTGTTTTCAACCTCTTCATGATCTCTGTGGCCTTTTTGGTGGTAGTGCAGGATCAACTGGATAAGCGTAAGTTGTATGTGTTGTTACTTATGAGTCATTATGTTTCAGTGTGAGTAACTGTAACAGATTAATGTGTGTGTATATATACACATTACAGAGACACAAAGAGATCTTTTATCCTTTTGAACTTAAGTGTCTGTGTGTTTCAGTGTGTCTGTCTCTGTATGAGACAGTGACGGGAAATACAGAAGGAGAGATGCCATATCACTGGTACACAGATCACCGTTTTGCCCTCTTTGTCATGTGCCTCATTATCATCCTTCCACTCTCTATACCCAAAGAGATCGGCATCCAGAAATACACCAGGTGTGTTGAAAGCTTACACATACAGTATATCTGCTACTCTCTAAATCTTTTTAAACCATAGAATTCCAGAATTTAAAGGTCTAGTGAAAAGTACTGCATCACTCTCCCACCTCTGTCCCAATACCAACCTGCTGTATCCATCATTATCTCTTAATATCTCTTTGTTTAATTGCCAGTGTATTGGGAACTTTGGCTGCTACATACCTGAGTGTAGCCGTAATCGCAAAGTATTATCTAAAAGATGAGCACACAGCAGACCTCACACCAGAGCACAGTCAAGGGTGAGTCATATGTTAAGTACATGTTTTCCATAAAGTTGAGTGCATGTGTATATTACTCCTATGAGTTTAATATCGGTGGTTTATTTTGGTTATTTGTAACAGACTGGACTCGTGGGCCTCCATCTTCAGTGTGGTTCCTACTATCTGTTTTGGTTTCCAGGTCAGATTTGATATATATATATATATATAAAAAAACCATTTCTGAAGAGATTCTTTTTTCTATGCATAGATACAATTATTATTTCTTTAAATTAATCGTGCACTATTTGCACATTTCTCTGTTGCACTTTTGACAATTGTGATTGCTGAAAGCTCATATACTGTCATCTTTATTTATATTATAGTGTCACGAAGCTTGTATTGCTATTTACAGCAGCATGGAAAACAAAAAGATTACACATTGGGTTTTCATCTCAGTCACTTCTATGATTTTCTGTCTGCTTATTTATACTCTCACGGGTGAGTCATATTTGTAGAGCTTATTGTTATTGTATAAATATTTTCCAGTGAGTTTTAAATGGAGAGACTGACACTTTGTTACAATATGGCAGGTGTGTTTGGTTTTCTCACATTTGGACGGGAAGTAGCCTCAGATATCTTGATGTCATATCCTGGAAATGATGTAGTGATGATTATTGCTAGGCTGCTGTTTGGTATTTCGATCATCACCATCTATCCTATAATACTGCTGCTGGGAAGGTACCATAAACCACAAATAAATGTGAATAGCTCACTGCACACACACTGTGTACACACACTCAATGATTGTGTCTTGTTTACAGGTCAGTGATTCTAACACAGATATTGCGCTTTTGGGAACAACGGGCCATAATTACATCTGTGTTTGAGAGTCGGTGCCGTCTGATTCTAACAATTCTCTGGATCACTGTGACTCTCCTCATCGCCATATATGTACCAGATATGAGTGAGGTCATCAGCGTAATCGGGGGAATTAGTGCCTTCTTTATATTTATTTTTCCTGGTGAGACACTCAATTAAACAATTACAATCTCACCAGCACACACGCATGCATTCATACCTTACCGTTCAAAAGTTTGCGGTTGGTAAGATTTATCTTATGCTCAACACAGCTGCAGTAAAAACTGTGATATTGTGAAATATTATTACAATGGAACTCTTTTCTATTTTAATATATTTTGAAATGTAATTTGTTCCTGTGATGGCAAAGCTGAATTTTCAACTTTTGAACGATAGTGCACGTACATAAAGACTCAAACAGACCATGAGATGATATTGGCCAAACTGATTTTTTGCAGGGCTGTGCCTCATTTTTGCCATGCAGACAGAACCTATAAATCACAGGATGAGGTGAGTAACATCTTATGTATGTTAAAGGGGTCATAGGATGCTACATGCACTTTTACATGTTGTT
>NW_015510551.1:8826-9029 GCF_001515645.1 Sinocyclocheilus grahami
CATAACTAAAACATATTTGCTATTTAAAAAAAACAACGAACAATAAAATCCTTCATGTTTTTGAAAGAAGCTTTTTCTGCTCACCAAGGCTACATTTATTTGATTAAATTACAGTAATATTGTAAAATATTATTACAATGTAAAACAACTGTTTTCTATTTTAATATATTTTAAAATGTAATGTATTCTTGTGATGGCAAAGC
>NW_015510551.1:9120-11904 GCF_001515645.1 Sinocyclocheilus grahami
CTTATTATTATCAATGTTGAAAACAGTTGTGCTGCTTAATATTTGGGTGGAAACTGATTTTTCAGGATTCTTTGATAAATAGAAATCTCAAAAGAACCGAATTTATTTGAAATACTAAAGACGTTTGTAATGTTACAAAAGATTTCTGTCAGTTTTGATGTAATATATCCTCACTCAAAAGTTTTAATTTATTAAAAACAACAACAGTTACGCTATCTCACCCAATCTTCCTGTTTCAGTAGGAAATACTCAACACAAGACAGAAAACATTATCAAACATTCCCTCATCAGATTCCATGGAGTCTTTAAATAACTAAACGATTCCATCAGTGATTCACTTTGGCATTCAGTGTTGGTGTTGTGTAGGAGGATTGATGTTAACGTCTGTTGTTGTATCTCTCACAGGAAAGCAAATGAAGGCCTGTTGGCGCTCAGTCAGGAGGACACCATGCCTATCTCCATACGGCAGCTAGCTTATGGTAAACATTCATCACATGCTGCTTCTAGTAGTCCAATAAACAGCCAATGTTTTGTTTAAGTGTGCGTGTCGTTGGTTTGCAGTATCAGGTCTGGGCTTTGGCTTCATGAGTGGAGCGTTCTCTGTGGTCAACATACTCTCAGATTCCTTGGGTCCGGGAACTGTCGGTATCCATGGCGACCCTCAACATTACTTCATATCCTCAGGTAATGAGATGCCAGTTAGTGTTTAAACCCAGGGAATAATATTGAGTGTCTCGAGCAATCAGCGTATGCTTTCTCTCCACAGCTTTCATGACACTGGCCATTATCTTGCTGCATATGTTCTGGGGGGTTGTTTTCTTCGAGTCGTGTGAGCGACAGAGATGGTGGGCTCTTGGAGCTGTGGTCATCAGTCATCTAGTAGTATCATGTGTAGTAAGTGAACACACATCATGCATATAAAACTATATGAATAAATGAAGATATAAATATATTGCTGTCTTAAATTACAATTTTCCTGTAAAGTAAAAAAAAACAATTGATAAATTATTATATATAATTAATATTTAATTATGTAATGTAATTATTATGCAATTTACAATATAATATTTAATATTTCAGAATAATATGATTAAATTCTTCAAATCTTCAAGCATTTATTTTGGTGATGATCTGCGCACAGAAATTTTGGAAATTGTGCAAACATTGTGTTCCCAAAATTCACATTAAACACTGCACATACAGAGATGGATTTCTCGAGAAGCAGCATTTACTGTGCAAAGCTGTATTGTTAATTGTGGCACATTTATTCATTTTAATTTGGCATTCAATTTAATTATCATCTTTTCATCAACTCACGAACCCTGTACAGTTCCCTCACGAACAGTAATCATTACTCAGAGAAGAGCAACAGACACAAGCAGCTGACTCACTCTGATCACAAGTGCACCATGTGAGACACATGTGTTACATCTTTGTATTGGTACTTTTTTTCCCCCCATACAGACATTTGTGAACCCACACTATCAAGGCAGTCTGATCCCGACCTACATCATTCTGTCTATCATGGCGGCCTGGGCGTACTTGTGTGCTGGAGGATCTTTGAGGAACCTCAAACTCTGCCTCACCTGTAAAGATAAAGACTTCTTGCTGGCCAATCACAGGCCAAGATAACCCATCAGCTACAAACAGGACTTTCTCCAAAGTCTGGCTCATTGAGCCAGTAGGCCGATGACACGGCCAGCAGCCCTGGACTCTGGGAGGCTTATGGTCTGTGTAGTCTGCATAAGAATGGTTGCTGAGTAACAGGAATTTTATGTCTGCAGATCTTGCACTTTCTGTAATTACCTCCTCTTCTGTTTTCTGTTCTGTACCTCATGTTCTGTGTGTGAAAGAGACACTGAAACCATGTCAAAGTGAGAGAGTGTGTGTGTTTTATACTAAAGAATTGTCTAGAGCTGCTTTCATATGTGATTTTCTCCTTTGTAGCAGGTTTTAAAAAAGGTCTTGTATAGGTTTGGCCTTAAATAGTTTACTCTCCCCCTTGTCAGGCATTGTCCCGCTGTATTTTGTTTAGGCTCAAATGATCTGCCACTATCCTGACATCAGCGATCAAACCCTGGAGCGTAACGTTGTGTTTTCCTTTTAATTCATCTGTCTGTAAGCTTGTCTTTTAAAAGACCCTCCTCAACTCTCGCTAGGGCAGCGGTTTAATTTTCCCAGTGGAACGTGTTTGAACTGCTTGGGCTTGAATGATAAATGTAGTGGCCACTCTTCAATAAAACCACTACTCTCTGAATCTATGCTATAAGAAACTATGAATGATTTTAAACATGTAGGTGACCACTGACCCTAGTGGTATCTGTTTTAGATGTCACTTTTATTGTACTCATATGCTTTGTTTCCTTTGGCTGTAAGGTGTATGAAATTTTGATTCACAATAAAGTAGCTTGAGCTCGAATCCATTGTAATTGGCTTGTTTTTTCATGAACATTTTGTTTTGAATACATTTTTTACAGTTTTTTTCCCCCCCCCAACGGTGTAAATATTTTCAAATAAGCAGAGGGAAAATATATATATTATATATATAAATAGAGAGCGTAAAAGCAATAATATTGTGAAATTTTACATAACTTTTCTGTTTTAATATTCTAAAATGTCATTATTCCTTTGATGGTAACGCTGAATTTTCAGCAGTCATTACTTCAATCTTCAGTGTCGCATGATCCTTTAGAAATGATTCTGAAATATGATTTACTGCTTTTAATTTAAGAATATTATGAAATATTAATATTGTATCTTGCATATTACATTACAAAATAAATA
>NW_015510552.1:0-1906 GCF_001515645.1 Sinocyclocheilus grahami
GTTGTTTCCCCGTGTTGGAAAGTCTATGTGTTGGTGTATTTTAGGGAACACACTCTTTAAGTCTGCGTGGTTGAAATCCCTAGCCAAGATGAGAAAAGCATCAGGGTGGGCTGTCTGCTGCTCACTGATGTGCTGGTACAGTTCATTTAGTGCCTCGCTCCTGTTGCTGTTGTTGGAGCTGGGAGGGATGTATACAGCAACGAGCAGTATGGCTGTATATTCCCTCGGTAGATAGAACGGCCGGCACTTAATAATCATAAACTCCACCAGGGGTGAGCAGTGTTTGCAGACCACAACAGCATCGCGGCACCACGCATCATTGATGTAAACACAAAGCCCTCCGCCGCGGGTCTTACCTCCCTCGACGCGAGCCCTGTCCGCTCGATAGCATGTCAGCTGATCGAGATGAATAGCGCAGTCCGGAACGCTGTTGTTGAGCCATGTTTCCGTGAACACAAAAACACAACAGTCTCTTACAGTCCTCTGAGTTGAGCGTAGTAGTCGGATGTAGTCCAGTTTATTGTCCAAAGAGCGTACGTTAGCCAGTACGATGGTGGGGATAGCCGGCTTGTGTGGGTTAGCCGCTAGCCTAGCCCGGATACCTCCGCGCTTACCCCTCTTCTGCTTCCTCTCACGCCGCTTGTGGCGCCTCCGCTGTGGGCGAGATGCAGTAGTGGGGGTCGGTGATGGTGTGGGCCTCCAGAGCAGGCCGAGATCCCGCAGCTCTTCGGTGTGCACAGAGTTTAACTCTAAAAATGTGGTTCTGCCGACATCGAGCAGAAACTCACGACTATATGCGCGCTTAGAAACAAATAGACGCGACGAATACGTACAAAAACACCGCGACTCACAAGACAAAAAACACAAAAACACCTTTCTGTCGGAAGAGAGAAGCCGCAGCGTGTGAACGCGCCGCCATCTTTTCCATTTTTTTTTGGAACACGCCCCTACCCCAAAAGGGTCTCTCCCCTATTTTGATAGCTCCGCCCCACATATACGTACGTAACCCAGGCAACGATTAGTTCTGTGAAACAAAGCAAAACCAATGTTACACCGTGTCTACACCGGACGCGAGCGACGTGACAAAATACTATAGAACTCAATATAATCAGTGATGCTGTGTTCACCATAGATATATATACATATCTATGGTCTACACTGGATGCAGCACGACACGACAAATCTCCGACAGAAAACTGCTGTTGCGTTCTATTCATGACGTATTGACACGAATTTCAAATGGTTTTCAACGATCCTTTGATCGCGTCCAGTGTAGGCAGACTTCAGCTGTTGTAGACACGGTGTTACTCACCTACTGAGAAGAAACAAAGCAACCTCGGCGTCCGATCGCAGGCCTCCGCTCCTTGAGTTCTCTCCAGCACTGGAAAGCTGATCCGATATTTACACGGGTCCTACTTCTTGCCTTAAGCCTTTTTTTGTTCCGCAGACATTTTCCTCTTTTGTTTTTTTATCCGCCATCTCTATCTTTCTGTTGCTCGGCTCGACTAATGTCCGTCCCATGCACTGAACGCTCTTTCCTCCACATCATGAGTAGACACGCCCCTTACTGCTGATTGGCTACAAGTTTGTTTTGGTACTCGGCCCGAATCAGTTTTCTAAAACGTTTTTGAAAAATCTCTTACCCCACCTTTAAAATAACAGGATATTCTGCTAATTACTTATTGCAAATAGTGTCAATTATTTGCACCTCAGCATTGTAATACATTATAAAACAGTGTGCAATAATAACTTATTGAGTGTAAATTTTAATTCAAATTATTAAATGGATGCCACCTTATTGGGACAAAAGCCCTCCCTACACCTAACCCTACTCCATAATTTATTTTAAACTTTTCGATTATTTCCTTCATTTTTATTAAAAATAAATGCTTTTCTGATGTGATTT
>NW_015510552.1:2141-3901 GCF_001515645.1 Sinocyclocheilus grahami
TGTTCCAGTTCCTGCTAATATCCAGCAACTTTGCACAGCCATTGAAGAGGAGTGGATCAACATTCCACAGGCCACAATCAACAACCTGATCAACTCTATGCGAAGGAGATGTGTTGCACTGCGTGAGGCAAATGGTGGTCACACCAGATACTTACTGGTTTTCGGACCCCCCCGGACCCCCCAATACAGTAAAACTGCACATTTTAGAGTGGCCTTTTATTGTGGCCAGCCTAAGGCACACCTGTGCAATAATCATGCTGTCTAATCAGCATCTTGATATGCCACACCTGTGAGGTGGATGGAGTATCTCGGCAAAGGAGAAGTGCTCACTAACAGATTTAGACAGATTTGTGAACAATATTTGACATAAATCGGCCTTTTGTGTACATAGAAAAAGTCATATCTTTGAGTTCAGCTCATGAAAAATGGGGGCAAAAACAAAAGTGTTACGTTTATAATTTTGTTCAGTGTATATCCGCTGGATAATCGCTAATGTTGTTTAAGTGACCGTCTACAAATTCCAGTCATAGTGCAAAAACAAATCATTAACTATGTCCAATCATTTATTCAAATGGATGATTTTTACAATGGTGTAGTAAATGCTAGTGGGCAGACTGACTTACTGAATGTGAACAACAACATTTGGAATGTGGGACCTTTTGCTGAATCACAGTAATTATTTTCTAATTGAGTACTGTACACGTATAAAGAGAAAGTATGGCACTTGTGTACGGAGTACATATGAAGGGAAGTATTGGCAAAATGTCACCTGTTTTAAGTAGAGGTCGACCGATGTGGGTTTTTCTCTGGCCGATGCCAATATTTAGAAGCCAGCCGACGTATGATGCCAATTCCCCCCCCCCCCCTCATCTCATTTTAGTAAATGATTATGGCAGGGTACAAGATAGTAATAGTAGTCCAATTCATAGTAATAATACATGGCTCAAAACTTAAGCACCTTCTCAAAACAGTTCTGGAAGATGCTTTTTGTTTATGTTTGCTGACAGACACCAGTGTTTCCCAAAGACTTGCAAATGCAAATTAATTCTCTGCCAGCAGGAGGCACTGTTGGATCTGGAGATATAGCGGTTAATCCGGTAACGGCTGTAATTAAATAAGCACTGTGCTCACAAACGCTTCTTTATCAGGCATCACAGGAAAGACAAAATTAAAGTGACATCAAAGCTTTTCTGTGTTCTTTTAAAAAATACATTCATATTGAAATGTGCGGTTACATTTACATTTAGTCATTTTGCAGACGCTTTTATCCAAAGCGGCTTACTATTGGGGAATACATAAATACATAAAGCTTAAAGAGGCAAACAGACACAGGAAGTGCTCGTAATACCAAGTTTCAGGCATTGTTCAAATAGGTACAAGCTAGAAGGAGAAGGAATAAATAAGGAGAAAGACAGAGTTTAAAAAAAATGTATTTAGGATGAAGTCAAGTAGTTTTCAGCTTTCGCTTGAAAATTGTCAGGGATTCAGCATTCCGGATAGGGGTGGGAAGATCATTCCAGCAGCCAGGAACGGTGAACGAGAATGTTCTGGAAAGTGATTTTGAGCCTCTCTGTGATGGTACCACGAGGCGTCGCTCTTTGTAGAGGTTTGACTGTGCTTGATGGAAGTCTAGCCAGAAGAGCAATGCAGTAGTCCAGCCTAGAGATGACAAGGGCCTGGACAAGAAGTTGTGCAGCATGTTCCGTTAGAAAGGGCCTGATCTTTCTGATGTTGTGCAATGCAAACCTGCAAGATCGAGC
>NW_015510552.1:4261-6674 GCF_001515645.1 Sinocyclocheilus grahami
CTAACAGATTTAGACAGATTTGTGAACAATATTTGACATAAATCGGCCTTTTGTGTACATAGAAAAAGTCATATCTTTGAGTTCAGCTCATGAAAAATGGGGGCAAAAACAAAAGTGTTACATTTATAATTTTGTTCAGTGTATATCCGCTGGATAATCGCTAATGTTGTTTAAGTGACCGTCTACAAATTCCAGTCATAGTGCAAAAACAAAACATTAACTATGTCCAATCATTTATTCAAATGGATGATTTTTACAACGGTGTAGTAAATGCTAGTGGGCAGACTGACTTACTGAATGTGAACAACAACATTTGGAATGTGGGACCTTTTGCTGAATCACAGTAATTATTTTCTAATTGAGTACTGTACACGTATAAAGAGAAAGTATGGCACTTGTGTACGGAGTACATATGAAGGGAAGTATTGGCAAAATGTCACCTGTTTTAAGTAGAGGTCGACCGATGTGGGTTTTTCTCTGGCCGATGCCAATATTTAGAAGCCAGCCGACGTATGATGCCAATTTTTTTGACCGATTTTCTTTCCCCCCCCTTCATCTCATAAGAGTTTTAGTAAATGATTATGGCAGGGTACAAGATAGTAATAGTAGTCCAATTCATAGTAATAATACATGGCTCAAAACTTAAGCACCTTCTCAAAACAGTTCTGGAAGATGCTTTTTGTTTATGTTTGCTGACAGACACTAGTGTTTCCCAAAGACTTGCAAATGCAAATTAATTCTCTGCCAGCAGGAGGCACTGTTGGATCTGGAGATATAGCGGTTAATCCGGTAACGGCTGTAATTAAATAAGCACTGTGCTCACAAACGCTTCTTTATCAGGCATCACAGGAAAGACAAAATTAAAGTGACATCAAAGCTTTTCTGTGTTCTTTTAAAAAATACATTCATATAAAAACGACAGTGTCACTTGCACACAGGAATTTCTGTAATATTTGATTTATTTACTATTTTACCTCGATTGCTGCTATTTAACTATCTGTACAACCTGTTTGCACATTCTTCTCTTGTACATTCCTGCTTATCTTAATATCTATTAAGTCTACAGTACACTGTCCTGCACATTTTATTTTATTCTTATTTTTTATCTTTTTTCCATACCTATATTTATATATAATTTTCTTGTGTTTGTATTCTTTAATAATTGCACTGTCCAGAATTAAAATGCTGCATTTTAATTTTGAAATGTGCAGTGCTCAGGTTACATTTACATTTAGTCATTTTGCAGACGCTTTTATCCAAAGCGGCTTACTATTGGGGAATACATAAAGCGATTCTTCTTAAAGAGGCAAACAGACACAGGAAGTGCTCGTAATACCAAGTTTCAGGCATTGTTCAAATTAGTACAAGCTAGAAGGGGAAGGACTAAATAAGGAGAAAGACAGATTTAAAAAAAAAAATTTATTTAGGATGAAGTCAAGTAGTTTTCAGCTTTCGCTTGAAAATTGTCAGGGATTCAGCATTCAGGGGTGGGAAGATCATTCCAGCAGCCAGGAACGGTGAACGAGAATGTTCTGGAAAGTGATTTTGAGCCTCTCTGTGATGATACCACGAGGCGTCGCTCTTTGTAGAGGTTTGACTGTGCTTGATGGAAGTCTAGCCAGAAGAGCAATGCAGTAGTCCAGCCTAGAGATGACAAGGGCCTGGACAAGAAGTTGTGCAGCATGTTCCGTTAGAAAGGGCCTGATCTTTCTGATGTTGTGCAATGCAAACCTGCAAGATCGAGCTGTCTTTGCATTGTGGTCTTTGAAGGCCATCTGGTCATCAAAGATTACACCAAGATTTCTGACCGAAGTTGATGGGGTAATTGTAAAATAACCTAGCTGGATGGTGAAATCATGCTGTAGAGTTGGATTGGCAGGGAAGACAAGAAGCTCAGTAAAGTCAAGTCAAGTCACCTTTATTTATATAGCACTTTTAACAATAAAGATTGTGTCAAAGCAACTGAACAGCATTAATTAGGAAAATAGTGTGTCAATAGTGGAAAATGACAATAGTAAACACTCATTTTTGAGTTAAAGACAGTTCATCATTGAATTCAGTGATGTCATCATCCAGCTCAGTTCTGTTTAAATAGTATCTTTGCAATCATGTCATCGATATCGCTGGAAATGAAGTGTCCCCAACTAAGCAAGCCAGAGGCGACAGCGGCAAGGAACCAAAACTCCATCGGTGACAGAATGGAGAAAAAACCTTGGGAAATCATTGCAAAGCAACTTTACAGCCAATTAAGTTTCTACAATATTTAGTGGTAGTTTATCAGTGGTGACTGTCAGTTAATGTACATATGGCAGAAATGTACGGAAAAAACAATTTAAGACGTAATACAACAGACGATGAACACTATGAACAACAGCAATTATTATATGATGCAATCAAACTTATAGCAAAATGG
>NW_015510552.1:6684-8077 GCF_001515645.1 Sinocyclocheilus grahami
TGTGCTTTAGGTATTTAATGTGCAGTTGATGGAACGTTGTGGTTGTCTTGTACCTTATTTAGCACTATTAATGGTAAACTAAAACTCTGTGTATTTGTCCCCCTTGATAGAAACCACACGCACACACGCACATCTACAGGTACCAAAATTCCTTGGATGTACAATAAACTTTCATATACCTGGTTTGACTGGACTGGACCTGTTCTTACCGACAGCCCCACTGGCTTCAAGCTAGCTACCTAAACAGCTGCCAGTTCTCCTTAGACATCCTCCGTTTCAATGCTGTTTGAAAAGATGTTTAGGAAATTAAAAAGAATGAACATGTACATGAACTGTAATTTGGTAACAATCCAGAAAAGTGGAAAATCACGTGTAATGTCTTGAGCATAGTTAATGGCATAGTTAAAAAAAACTGTTTTTATTTATTTATTTGCCTCAAAATGAACAAGAACTGTGTTGATGTGTTGGTTTTAACAATGACATATGATTTATTTCAATAGGTTTGGAAAGTGTGGGTCAACTGCTCCAAAGCAAGTTAAAACATCTTGTCTGGACCCTACAGAACATACTATTTATTCACATCTGTTTTTCTAATTTTAAGTATGATAAACACTTAACAGTGTAAAAGTGTTCTCCAGGTGTTGAATGAAAAGAGTGGCTAAACTATATTTTATGTTTTCCTGTTTTTAACATTAAACTCTCACAATTCATGTGCATTGATTGATGTTTACAGTCCTGCAGAAATATCACTCTCCATGGTACTGAATCCATCAGATTATTGACAAGTACTCAGAAAGCATGAAAGCAAACAGGATGTTGATTTTGGGTGAACACTTCAAAAACTAGTTGGAAAATCCTTCTTCAAGATGGTTTATAAAGAATTTGTGCCTCACATATATATATATTACATTAGTACCATCACTGTTTTTTATGGGTTTCTTCAATGACACATCATCCACTTCAATAGCTTTTGAAAGAAGGGGCCTAGTGCTATACAGTTGCAAAACATTTATCTGACCCTAAATAACATACATCAAGTATTTAATGTACAAGTATTTAGTGCATATGTTCAAAAAGTACCATCACTGTATTCTATGCGTTTCTCCATTGACACACCTTCCAGTTCAAAAGCTTTTGAAAAGAGGGTCACACCGTTACAAAACAAGTTGCTAAATATTTATATGACCCTCATCAACATATCAGAAGTATTAAAAGTACAAGTATTTGCTCTAAACGATACATTTGCAATATCTATTCTAACTAGAGTAAAAGTTTTATCATTTGTATGTATTTACAAACTCAATAGATTTTAAAACCATGCAAGAAGAGGCGAAAGAGCAAACAACAGAACACAGCTTTGACAAAGATTAATCCATATTAATTTATACAGTGA
>NW_015510552.1:9283-9584 GCF_001515645.1 Sinocyclocheilus grahami
ATTGACACACCTTCCAGTTCAAAAGCTTTTGAAAAGAGGGTCACAAAACAAGTTGCTAAATATTTATATGACCCTCTTAAACATATCAGAAGTATTAAAAGCACAAGTATTTGCTCTAAATGATACATTTGCAATATCTCTGTTTTTCTTCATAGAGCCACCTACCTTCACTTCCAGTTCAATAACTTTTGAAAAGAGGCCCACACTGTTACAAAACAAGTTGCTAAATATTTATATGACCATCTTAGTGAAGAATTTCATAAAGTCATTACTGTTAAACTGTGAGGGAATATTTAGATCG
>NW_015510552.1:10678-11912 GCF_001515645.1 Sinocyclocheilus grahami
TCATTAGGTTTTAGCCAGGTTTCAGTCAAGCAGAGTACATCACAATTTTATCAATGTAACTTCCCATTGACAGCTTGACAGCATCAGAAACAAACTTTTCCATTAAGAGGTGGCATTACCCCCTGTAAATTGATGACCAGGGGCATTGTTTCTTCAAACCTTATTAAATGTATGTATCATGAATGCCACATTCTTAATTCCAATCAATTATGTCCAATCAATTAACTCAGTTACGTGTAAGGATTTGGAAACAAGCAAAGTACGTGTAAGGATTTGGAAACAAGCAGAGTACGGCTGTTTCTAAAGCATGCAATGCCATCTGCTGTTCAAAACTAAGCTCCGAATCGACTCAAGAAAGAATCGCGATGCATTCGGAAAATCTCAGAATCGATGCATCGATTTATTTTCCCAGCCCTATAGTAAACTCTGCTTGATCTGTGCAGATTTCTCTCCTGATTCAGACCAGACCACTTTTTTTGAGACCCCACAACCCCTCAGTTTCATATTAAATGTATCATTTGATTGATTCCATCATGTCATGTTTCTGCCTTCAAAATGTACAACATTAATCTCATAACATTTTGTTCAAAAGTTTTAGAGAAAGCATAAATACGATCCAACTGGCATTGACAAAAAACAATGCCAAAAACAAACACAAACAAACTGGTATTTAATTCATTAATATTTATGACAAACTACTGACAAAAATTTTATCAGGGAAGCTTAAAATACATGTTGTCATTTGATTAACCAAAGTTAATTGTGTGTGTTTGGTTAAAAAATGACCGGTTCATTCGAGTCGTTCATTCGAGACCACACTGCTTGCGTCGTATTCTTTTGAATCACTAAAAAGAGCTGGTTCATTCGAGTCATTCGTTCGAGACTACACTGTTTGCTTTTCAGTAGCGAAGCAATTTTATTAAGTATTTCAGTATTGTGAACAAAATGTTTCAATTTTGCTGACAAATATTTTGAAAATCAGAGCAAGCACAAGCAAGCATCTCGTTTGAGTCGGTTCTTTTCAATGTATCGGTCGAAGTTTTAATTGGAATCAATTCCCCACTGTAGAGTGCGAGAATGCATCTGTTTTCCACGTCCAAAACACCCAGCATGAATCTGAATGAATCAGCTGTTTGAGCGAATCCATTGAATGAATGACTTGATGGCTGCTTTTGAAACCACATTACCTCCTGTCCAACGCACCCCCTGTCCAACGCACCTGTGCACAAAATTC
>NW_015510553.1:0-1212 GCF_001515645.1 Sinocyclocheilus grahami
TGTGACACTGAAGACTGGAGAAATGATGCTGAAAATTCAGCTGTGATCACAGGAATAAATTACATTTTAAAATATATTCCACTAGAAATCAGATATATTATTTTGTAATAATATTTCACAATATTACGTTTTTTTCTGTATTTTTGATCAAATAAATGCATCCTTTGTGAGCAGAATAGACATCTTTCAAAAACATTAGAAAAACTTACTGACTCCAAACACTATATAGTTTTATTAGTTGCGTAGATTACTATGTTTGTCTAAAATGCAGTAGTTTTGTTGAGAATATTCATGATTTATGTTCCAGCATGACTATCATCGGAAGGCCCCAGATCCCTGCGGTGTGTGTTAGCATGCTGACATAACACTTCAACCCCCCGGAGAACACGACTTCTCCAGGAACACACACTTTTGTTCCTTAAGGGTCTGCAGATGGCCGTAATCCCATTAAAATGCGGAGGGAAGCCCAAGAGTGTGTGAGTGATTGAGTGTGTAGAGCTGAGCTCCTCGGGGTGGGCAGTGTCTTTCTTATTTCCCGCCAAAATGACCCTAATTATCACCTCAAACAAAAACAATTGGAGTTACACAGAAAAGCAACATCAAAAACAATCTCATAATCCTAAAGTCACGACATTAACAGCATGAACAGACCGTTTTCTTACAATATACCAACCATTAAACTTTTAGCTTTACACTTTTCCACTTCAATTTCATCATAATTTTGAAATCATAAACATATTCCCTCTCCTTTTCTACTGTGTTCACTCAACATTGGTTTTAAACCATGAAAAATGAAATTCGTTCCAAAAACCAATTACCCTCTCCTAATATTAAAAACAACACATGCTGTCACACGTCTTCCAACCTGCACAACACACACATATCAGTCAACGTCAAAACACATTAGTGCTCTATGTCTCTTGAGCTCCAGGCGTCTTGAGAAACCTCTCTGAGAAAAAAAACATTCGATTCATGTTACAATATTTCTGCAATATTTCAATAAATAATAAGAAACATCGAACTAAATCCTCTATGACAGAACATGAAATCCGACTCACAAAAACTACCGTTAAGAGTTACCAAACGCATGACCACATTACTAATCTTAACTACTGATTTTAATGCTTTTATCCAAAGTGACGTACAAATGTGCAATACAATGAGCGGTTCGTCTTAATTAAAGCTATATGAGATTATGTTTTGGTTAAAAAA
>NW_015510553.1:5303-5839 GCF_001515645.1 Sinocyclocheilus grahami
AAACAAAATCTAGATGTTAAGGGATTTAAAATGATTTAAATGACATTTTGTGTCTTCTGGTGTAAGATGTGCATGTAAACACACTTCATGATTGGCTAATGCTGTTTATGATTATTTTAATTAGGCCTAAGAAAGCTTATCACACCATTAGTTTCATATTATGAGCTGAAATTACTAACCAAATCATGTTGTTGCAGGCTGCATAAATGTCTAACAGCATTAGTACTATTTCAGTGGTTTATCTCATTACTGCTGTTGTTGATGGATTTACAGGGTGGGCGGAGCTTATGTACTGCACTATATCTCATAAATGTTGTTGCTGACTGATTTACAGAGTGAGGAGGGCTTATTAAGTCCTATACTGTATTTAAAAAACTGCTGTTTTTGATTGATTTGTGGAGTGGGCGGGGCTTATGCGCTGCTGCAAACTATATTTCATAACTGCTGCTCTTGAGTTACATGTGAAGTGGGCAGGGCTTGTCAAGTCCTGCACAATACAGGTGCATCTCAATAAATTAGAATGTTGTGGAAAAGTT
>NW_015510553.1:9847-10370 GCF_001515645.1 Sinocyclocheilus grahami
CTGTTGAGTTCCTTCAGATGATTTTGTAGTTTAGAGACCTCAGCCTCAGCCTCTTTCAGCTGATGTTGAGAAATAATGAGCATCTGCGTGTAGAGAGGGAACAAATCAGCAGCCAGAAACACATATACACCATCTTCTGTGTGAATGAGTGATAATATACTGACTGCAGACTGCTGGGACAGCTCGTGCCGGGTGCTTTGAATGGCTCTCTTATTCTCCTGCTGTTCCCTCCCCATGGCCACACTATGAGAGGAAGATAACACACACATATACACACATCAGCTGACCTTCAGCGCCCACGTCTCACGACTAAACGAATCCACACATGTATCAAAGCCTCCCCACTCATAAAGATAAAAGCTCCACATCCCTCCTGATGTAGCAGGTGCACAGAGTTTGCTCTCACTGGGTCAAACTTTGAGCAGACACCATCGTATCCTCTTCTGAGTGTGGCACTGACTCGGGCGATCCGAACACAGGTGCTCAGGTGAGATAGATGCTATTAACATACGTCTCCTGTGAT
>NW_015510553.1:11232-11901 GCF_001515645.1 Sinocyclocheilus grahami
CCCCCCCCCCCCCCCAAAAAAATAAAACACTTACTAAAATACGATATATAATATTAAATAATATTTTTTTTGTGTTCCTGCATGTCATAGGACCATTAACCGACACCACAGACCACTGAACATGAGAATGTGCTGTTAAATTATTAAAATATTAATGTAATATCTCAGGCAGACTTTAAGTGAATATTTTATAGGTCAAAGGCTTGTGAATCCTTGTGCTAAATCAACACATGTAAGCATAAATTGTAAATAGTTTGTATTAAGAGCAACAGGTGCAAATCAGTGGATGTTCAAGCACCTGTAAGCAATGAGTAGTTGTTGATAAGTGTTGCTCAGACCCTGTATGCGTTTGCGGTACGTTCTGACGGCTTTGGTGAGCTGTTCCTCTCTGGAGCGATAGGATGTTTTCACCTCCTCCAGCATGGACTCAACAAACCCCTTCAACTTCTGTCCCAAATCACCCTCACCAGCTGCGGTTAGACACTCCTACAGCACATTACAAGACTCTTCTAACATCAGTTTGTTTGAAAATAAAGAAATTATACATCAACTCAAGAAGCCACTATAAAAAGTGTGATTATATGTGTGCTAACCATATGTCTGTTGGCTTGTACACGTACTGTAACATCCTGAATATAGCGTGTAAGTCGTGCCCTGTACTCTCTGTTG
>NW_015510554.1:0-1513 GCF_001515645.1 Sinocyclocheilus grahami
ACAATGCCAAACTGTAATTGAGTGAGAGTGTGCTCTACTTATAGCACTGGTGATGAGGTCTGATGAGTGTGAGGTGTGTGTGATTGAATGCCAGGGAAATGTCCAAGTTCAGTACTCTGGTGAATGATTGTGGCTGTTTGATGAGTGAGGGAGAGCCTAGCATGAGTGTGACAATAACAGCACTTTATTAGCTTTAGCTGTTGTTTAATTAAGTTGTTTAAGGGGAATAAGACTTTTATTTATAAAGATTTTTATACTGTAAGAAGAACAGAAGCACGGCCTTCATGTCCGAAAACCATGCTGAACGCCACTCCTGACAATGAAGAACATATATAAAAGATTTGAATATGCTAAAAATCAATTTGTATAGGGACGTGGAGTTCTGGATGAATGTTTTAAGGAGTAATTAAACCAACCTAGAACATACAGGTGAGCCAGTCTGGTTATAGGGGTTCTTTGCTGCTGCAGGATTAGAAACTCTGTGAAGGAAATCATTGATGTTTTTTATTATTATTATTATTTTTACATATCAGGCCATTTTGTCAAATATTGAGATGATCACTAGATTATTCAGCAGGACAATCACCCCAAAGTATACATCCAAATATTTTCATCTTATTCCTTGATGTTATTATTATTATATAGTCTATATTTGACATTTTGTAACTGTGTTAAGGATTAAATTATTCCTTTTTAGTTTTTTATCTTTGTGCATTTAAGCAGAACACCGAGGATGGATGTGTTACTTTTCTTAGCATAAATTGTGTTGCTTAATATAAACTGCTTAATAAAATTCGAATGTTTGGGACATGAGTCTCTTCATATGACAGCTTCCCACGGCCGTGCAGAACGATGATGTCTGAGAGAGCCAGATAAGCAATTTTACTTCAATAAAGAATAACTGTAGCGATAACAGATAAAGTCTGACTGAGACACTTAGCAGTTAAAAGAAATAGAAAGCTGATAAGTCACTCACCTTTCTGAGAAACAACTGATGATGGCGTATCAAGCTCCTGTAAAGTTAGTTTGATAATGGACATTCGTTTCACATTCGCGGAGCAAATTAAGGGACTGTCAAAAAAGTGCATGACAATGCAAGAAAATTAAATAATTTAAAGTTTTTTTCTCTAGAAACAGTGACATAGTTATTACACTTTTTATTATTTTATGTATTAACTTTATTAATATATTATTACATATATTAATTATATTAACTCGTAGAAACGTGTTGTTATAGCTCCTGCATTCACACAACGCTGACACATCTTAAACGACTTGGATTTTGGAAATATTACATTTTTGGTGACTTATATTTCACCACAGAGTATATTACTAGAGAAGGTCTACTTAAAGCAAACTGTCCCGCTCATGAACCTTCCTAAGCAGGAAGAGTTTTTAGTTTTGAGAGTGTAATTCATGCTTTCATTTCTTCATGACTTGACTATTGTAACTCGCAATATTATGGGGTGCCTGTCTCATCTATTCATCATCTGCAACTTGTCCAAAATGCGGC
>NW_015510554.1:2067-3132 GCF_001515645.1 Sinocyclocheilus grahami
ACACACACACACACACACATACACAAAGTAGGTTTAATGCTTAATACAAGAAAGAAATGTAAATTGGTTAAGATATAAGGAAGTGTCTTCCTTCAAAGAGTGGCTTTATATTTGGACGAAAATGTATTGTTTTGTTTTATAACATATTGCATATTGCAAATTTTTTTTATAACTGTGATTATTTTATAATATACTTACATTTATATTATAACTATAATTTTTATTTAATTTTTCCTTTAAGCATTAGAAAACGAAAAAAAAAATGCCGTTGTTTATAACATGAAATTGTTTGCAACTTAAGTGTACTTTGAATGTCAAACCACTAGGTGACAGCATATTGTCATTTTAAAATGTCACCAATGCTAATCAAAGTACCACAGAGATCCATAATCATTAATGTCATTCTGTAAGACTTTAAACAGAAATCTTACAAACAATAAGTTAATTTCACAATCCAAGCCACTCAATTAAATACTCAAGCCTAATTATAGCAAGCCAAAATATTTAGGTGTCCCATATAGAGACATGAAGCACTAGCTGCCAACCTTTAGGCTAACTTGGGTCTCACAAATCCTGTAGAGCACACATTTATCACATGAAGCAAATTTACAATGTCCAAAAGGTGCTTTCATTTCACAAACTACTCAGGGAATATGATTTTGAGTATCATTTTTCAGTGATAAAATATATATCAGTGCAGTACATTTGTAATAGAAGACCTACTACTCACTCTTACAGCACAACACATGGATGGTATTGCAATCTCTAAATGTTTTGTGTAATTCTTTGATTACAGTCACAGATCCAAAGGGAAAAGAGGAATAACAAAACAGGAATGGATAACCTTAATTACTCCAGTGTCATTTGATGACGCACACCACATGTATACGTGTGGAAACGGCCGATTCTCAGCTTAGTTATGAGAAACTGAAACTTTCTCAAAGGGGTTGTGTTTGACCCCCTGGCCTTTAGAATCCTTCAGATTCAAGTGCATCCCTCTGTCCCCAGCCACAGCACCTTGTCCCAGGCTCTGGGTGTCACCACAGGGCCTTTGATGGCTCACAC
>NW_015510554.1:3793-4864 GCF_001515645.1 Sinocyclocheilus grahami
ATAGATAGATAGATAGATAGATAGATAGATAGATAGACGAACGGATGGACAGAGATACATAGATAGACAGACAGATTAAAACTACAAACTTGAAAAAAAAAGAAACTACAACTCCCATGAAACTGTTTCTGGCTGAAGAAAAAAGATAGCATGAACTGACGGAGTTAATAAAAGCATTTTTATATTTATATTTTATTGCCACGGGATCCTGTACCTGCACATACTAAATCTACACACTCCCTGCTGAATGAAATCATTAGGCTATGCATGACTTCCAGTTCTTTATGTGGCGTAATGTACCGCGCATCCCACGTTATTCTCTCTTTCTTGTAGTTATCCAGCCGCCAGCAAAAATCCTCTTTAGTTTAGTGAGTAATATTATGCACCTGTCAGTGAATCTTCAGTATGATCCAGTTATTCTTATTGTGACCTACATCACTCGTGCACGGGGCCACGGGCATCCCTCCTTTATATCTGACGCTATAGCAACGCTTTGCCGAATCAGTGATGCGCGCGTTCTTCAATACCGCAAGGACAAGGAGAACACCATCGCGTTCACTGTCGAACCGCTGATTTTGGAGTGGTTTTACTGCAAGTATCGATAACAAAACCTACAACCGGAGACAGGTGAGTGTGTCCGCAGTCTTGGTGCTTTACATCTTAAACGAATTCATTCAAATCCCAGAGGTTGATCCTGAATGGCGCTCTCTGCCTTATCTTATTTACAACGACCTTCTATGAACATGTTGATGTTACGTTGCATTTGAATTACATTTAATTATTAGTAATAAACTGAATGACATGGTTCACTGTGCTTATGTAGAGATGTGTCACTTGTAAGACATCAGAGCTAGGTTAAATCGAGGTATCGATTTGTTTCTTTGTGAGGTAAGCTTGTTTTACAGAAGCAATAACCATGTGACTTGGGTGTACCGATTACCGTAGACTACACTGTAATTACAGTATTTACTAACAACATTGCTAACGAATTAGAAGCAATATTAAATGCAACATGAAGTGAGCCCCTTAAAAGTCAATCATTTCAAATGAGTACTAAATACAAATACAAAT
>NW_015510554.1:11470-11900 GCF_001515645.1 Sinocyclocheilus grahami
AGCACTTTGATATGATCACATTTACTTTGGAACCCATTCATAATGTGCCTTGTTAAATAATTTAGGATGTTGTTCAAATAACTGTCAATTAAATGATTTGCTGCAGATATTGGTCTGCTGGTTATGCTACTAATTAGACTGTATTTATTTTTCCTGGGTGCAACATGACTGTAGAGAGTGATCTATGGTCTGATATCTGCTGTTTTGCCTGGCTATTTATCACTTCCTGTGTGATGTCACAGAGGCGTCAGTGCTATTAATGAGAGGACCGTATGTCATCGCCTTGAGATGACAGCAATTACTCGATTTCACACAGTGTGTTTTCCCTGCTTGGATGACCATGATGTCATGTGTGTTTGAAAAAATACTCTCATGAGGTTTAGATAAGGATGGATTCAGGGTGGAAAACGTTAGGGTTACGTATGTAACC
>NW_015510555.1:0-232 GCF_001515645.1 Sinocyclocheilus grahami
CTTTGTGAGGTTTTGTTGTTTTGATTCATATTGTTTTTGTTTTTGCTTTTGTTTTTGTTTTTTTTTTGTTCTTTGTGTTTGTTTTGTTATGTTTGTTATGTTATGTTTTGCTTTGCTCTTTTTTGTTGTGTTGTGTTTTGCTTTGTTTTTGCTTTTTTTGTGTTATAAAAGATTGTGAAAACAAGCACTTTTTATTTTAGAAAAACATTTACTGGGAAATTTTACAAAATAT
>NW_015510555.1:1863-2722 GCF_001515645.1 Sinocyclocheilus grahami
CACTAGCACACAAATTAGCCTCAAATCTAATATGTGTGGACTAAAAACCACAAAACACCTATTTTGGAGAGCTTCAAACTCACATAGCTTTTCTATCACTGCAGCAAGAGGAAGTGTTCATAGACACTATCGTGGCATCTTACTGTAATCACATGAGAGGCAGTTGTGAAACAAAGATTTGATTAAGAGGCCAAATCTGCGCCGTAATCACATTTAAGTGTATCGAGCTGTCACAAAGAACGGTCTAGAGTTCCAGCGCTTTCCGAGCCTCGTGTTCAGTTAACACCAGCAGTCAGATGGAATAAGTTGTGCGTTACGCTAAGAGCAGCGTCGAGCTCTGATTGCTAAGTATACCGAGCCAAGATTGTGTTGATGCTGTTTATCAGGACAATGTTTTCCATTTACATTTGTATTCGCCCTCTATCTGAAAGCCAAAAAAAGCTCTCGAAGCTAATTTCAGACACCATATTTTGTCTCCTTCATGGGTAAATCTCACTATAATGTGTCTCCTTTACATTTCTCTCCAAAATCAGAAAAGATTATATTACTTAAAGAAAATGAGGCATATTTTTTAGACATAAATTCACCGTCACTTTTGGAGAAATATTTGATTAATTGTTATGGAATTAATTTGACTATGCAACACATATTAATGGTGCTAGAAATAAGCTTACTTTTCTTTATGCAAAATATAATTTCGTACTTCTTTCTTTTTATTTTTGTGGTGAAATATGAGCTGAACATGTTCCTGACAGGCTTCTCTCACTTTGCCAAGATACGCTGTTCTTTTATCATCAATACAGCAGGTTTCTTTCCAGGAAGTTCAGAAGGATCAAACAGAGGAGACGGCACATGGCAC
>NW_015510555.1:4225-4609 GCF_001515645.1 Sinocyclocheilus grahami
GAGAATTTTATGAAATGCACTATATGCAAGTAACATAATAAAAATTATTGCAAAAAATATTTTTGTTGTTTATATTGTTGCACTTTGAAAATAATTGTATGAATTATGCTTTACAAGTAATAATAATAATTTTAATTCTAATATTTACTGTTTACTATTTTTTATATGCCCCAAAAACAGTGCATAAAATGCTGTAGATTGTTGATTGGACCAACATAATAGCTTGTGTAACTGTAACATGTTGGTTTAAAGAGTGGAAACTTAAGAGTGACCTTAATCATGTAATTTTGATTAGTTAAGAGCGTAACACCTCAAGCGCCAAATCACTTGGCCAATGATTGTTGTAAAACCTCTCCATTGCTGTTGTTTTCCCATTCATTTCAC
>NW_015510555.1:10761-11900 GCF_001515645.1 Sinocyclocheilus grahami
AATAATAATAATAATAATAATAATAATAATAGCTGTCAGCCAAAATCTTTATACAATGGTTCAAAAAACAAAATAATTATGTAATTTGAATAATAATAATAATAATAATGACAATAGCTAATAACACCATAACCGAGACATTCCCCTTCAGTCAGTCACTTTCGGCATTACGTCGATACTGACGAATGGGTTCATATGGAAAGCACCACAACCACTGAACTATGTCACAAGTTTTGGTGATGCAGATGCTGGCAAGCTCAAGCGTGGCAATTAACAACTGGCACCCCACATCGTAACCTACCCAGTGCCTCGTTGCTAGCAAGAAATCGTTCATTCCGGATTGGGACAGAAAGAGCAGTGCTAACAGCGAGGAGGGTCGCAGCTGTTGTTCCTTAACTTTGAGTTCATTGTTGTACTCACAATGGGAAAGAGTGCTTTGTGCTCTTTCATATTTGACAATGGTACAGCTGCGACCAGTTGATTTACACTAGGGAAGCCAGCCTTAGTCCAAGCAGAGAAGGACGTTATGGAGACCACATCCTTCCCAAAGGGAGGTAACATGTGGAGAGTACACATATGGACTGACCAGCTGCCTGAAAAGGGGAGGAACTACTACCAAAGCAGAGACAAGACAGAAGTAATTCTGTCAAGGGAAGACATGGGTTTACCAACAGGGAAACCGTACCATGGAAGAATACACACATGGGATCACCAGAAGGGAATCACTACACGTGGGGCACCTAGATCAGTACAGTGACTGTCCAAAGGGCCAGACAATGCAAGTACTGATCCTGGTCTCAGGCTCCTCCGCCGAGCCTGACAGCTGGAGTGTGCTTGGAGAATGCTCAATCCAGAGTTTGTCAGATGAGGAACACACCTGGAGAGATGAGATAGCGTTCACAACCCCTGTTGAAGGGTGACGGCAGTGCAAGCGAGACACTGAGCCAGTCTTTTCGCTATTTACCTGTTAGTACTCAACACAAAGGAAGAAACTGGCTCAACCCAGAGGCTGTAAAACCTCGCGAAGGTATAAGGTGGCACCCAGCCTGTGGGTCTATAGATGTCTGCTAGAGAGGTGCCATGCGGCAGTGCCCAGGAGGAGGCCACACTCCGAACCGAGTGAGCCCTACTCCTAGGGG
>NW_015510556.1:0-613 GCF_001515645.1 Sinocyclocheilus grahami
TTTTTTTTAAGTGTGTTGGAAAAGAGATTGGAACATCTTTTTGTAAAAAAATAAACAAATCCATCGCGTTGACGGCAAACAAATTTGTGTCGGTCTAAATCGATGCATTAACAGCTGTTTATTCAAATTAAAATGTTTATCACACCAAACATTTGTATTGGTGGGAACAGGCCTTTACTCTGCCATTCTAAACCCAACTGAGGCTTTTTACCAACCAAATGGGTTTACAGCAGTCACTTTCTTATTGCTATCTCCATCAGTCTCGCTCTATTTTTCTTCCCACTCTATGAATAGACAATGACAAGGATGCTTGTTTTCATCACATATCTACTACACACGTGAACCAATACAACTGCACTACAACCCCATTCCCATAACTAACCAACCAGCTCCTGCCACAAACACATAGATACACATGAACACCTATACACCGACTTCAAATAGGCCAGGCTCAAACAAGCTCCCGTGGCCCTCAGCTAGCCTCCCAGAAAGCCTTTTCATTTCACAGACGCATGGACGGGAGAAAAAGGAGGGAAAAATGAAGCTTGGGAGGAGGAGGGGGCCGTTGCGGTGGAGGGACTGAAAGGGGAGTTTTGGGGGTGGGGGGGGGGGG
>NW_015510556.1:1991-3538 GCF_001515645.1 Sinocyclocheilus grahami
CAAATCAATTTGAGCGCGATTTAAACCCGGATAATTGTAACCACTTTAAGTTCGTCTGCCTTGAGAAAGCTAGTGTGTCTCCGTCTTAGTGATAACACTCATTGCCTTAGTGCAGCTCAACCAGGTCTCGTCCCATTCGTGGGTATTTGTGATATCATAAATCCCGGAAAATATGCATTGTAGTTCAAACGAGTCGTTCGTTGCAGTTTTTAAAAAGTGATTTCTGTTAAATAAAATATCTTCTTTTGAAGTGGACTTTGAATTTTGTAACTTTGCAGATCTTTTTTATGCTCAAAAAGCAACATTATAGACTAACTAAAGTTGAAAAAGTGAAAAAGCATAATAGGACCCCTTTAATGCTCACCCTTTAAGATAAATTACACAAAAATCACTGACTTGCAGACCCAATCACCCTAACTTTCTTTAATAAACATATAAGAGCTTTTTAAAGCCAGGTGCAAACTTCACAGTCCTTTACAATTGTTGCTTGTCAGACTGTATGATATGATCCCAGTCAGATCTTGGATCAAATCCATGGCACACTGTACAGCATCAACAATATCACACAGCATAACTGCAACAACAAATTTCTTAATTTGTCGAAGATTGATACTTCTCGTAAGATTCACATCTATTCCAAACATTTTCCATTTGGATATTATGGCTCTGATAATTGACCTTATGAGCCCTAGAGCCATAAAAATGGCATTGTAACCTTTTCCAGACTGACAAGCTACTTTCTTTTGCATTCTGCAGAAATTTCCTTCCTTTGTGGTAAGATGCACCTGACTTTACAAACATGGTGCTGTCAAATTCACTTTGATTGTAATGTCTGATTTATATTGAGCAGGGTCAAGCTAAATAAAGACTCATAAAACAACATTCTTTTATCAGTTTTTTTTTTACATTGCTGTGTGTTTTTGTCTAGTTGTTATTGTATTGTACAGCACTTAGTTGTTTTTAAGTGTGCTTTATAAATAAACTTTGATTTTGATTTGAAAATAGCCAGTGACAATTACTGTCTTCTACAGTCAATTACAGACAGTTACAGTCATTTGGCCATCGTATTCTTTTTCACACCCAAAGATTGCATATTTGAAACTTTGAACAACAAATACATGAAAGACAAACCAAACATTTGTGACCCTATCTGTGTACTACAACACCCAGCATTGTACACTCTTAAAAATAAGAAAAAAAAATTGATGGCTCCATAAATAACCCTTAATAGCCATGGAACCATTCCACTGTGCAAAAAGTTCTAGATATAGATTATTAAAATAGTTATTAAAAAAGGAGAGTCACACTTATGTTGTTCGCGGTCAAAAGTGACCAGACACCTGAAATTTAACTTTTTTATTTTCAGTAAAATTAATGTAATATATTTTTGCTCAGTAATCTGTTTTCTTTTTTCTTTTGTATTTTGAGAGAATTTCATTGTACTAATTAATGTTTATGCAATAATTATGATCAATTTATCCTAATGAAAATAATACAAAATAATTTTTCTAATATTTTATCTATATTTTCAATTATAGCAGTATTTC
>NW_015510556.1:3701-5645 GCF_001515645.1 Sinocyclocheilus grahami
TTTTTGCATTAATTTTACTACAGTCAAACCTGAACACAAAGACATTTTATTACACATAACACATGGGTGGAGTGTGTCTATTTTGCACTCTTGATATTTTAGAGTGTCACCCCTTCATAGCTGTGCAATTTTTTTCTGCATCATGAATGATTTGTTTATTGTACATACAAAAAATTATTTGTATCGTTGCATTTTTACATATTTTCAATGGCGGTCATTTTTGACCACAAACAACAGAAGTGTGACTATTTTTTATGACCATTTATCTTTTTCGAATCAAGTCCATAAGGGTTCTTTGGGGAATCCAAAAAATGGTTCTTCTATGGCATTGCTGCAAAGACCCGATTTTGAAACCTTTATTTTTAAGAGTGTAGATAATTAAAATGAGAACGCTAAATCAGAAGTAACAGATTTCAGATGAAACTGCCAGCAGTCAGTACACAACACGTGTGAACACACACAAACCTGCTTGCCACACCCTGAAGAGTCATTCAGCCTATTTAGCACATCACACACCCAATACAGAAGGTGATATTTTTACTTGGTGTGGTGTAGCCTAGTTAACATACTACAAGCAGGTTATAAAGATTGCTTCATACCGCTTTTTGTGAAAGGCAGACTCAATCTTATGTAATGTCCCACGTCATTCTCTTCCCGGTAAACAAGAGATGTGCTGCTCCGGAGCTTGAAGAGGGTTTAGAGCGCATATTAAAGCTAACTCTGACAGAGGCAGCTTTGCCTACAGTACACAACCATCCAGCTCTTCTTTGTGCCTCCATGTTTTGCAAAAGCACCTTGGGTCTCTTAAAATGCCCTTCACTTTATTAAATGTTCATTTAAAGCAAATTAACTGAGGTTGAACAGAACCACTTGTCCTTGTTTCCAAAACTGTGGAGTCTGATAGAACGTTTTTACTTGGTAAATGGGAACAACTCTGATTTTTCATCAACAAAGTGAGTCAGTGAATGCGTTACTGATCTACTTGGTGATAAAAACATGAGTAGGCTCCAGAGTCCTGCTGAGGCAGATGAGTTTGACTCACCTCTGCTCCCTGCCCTATCTCCTCTGTGATTTCCAGTCACTGAACTCAGCCCATGTACTTTTTATGGGCCAAATAGTCCACTTCATCTCTTCCTGCGTGCGCTAGCAGCACTGAGGACCATGCCAGGGCTGGGTCAGGAATACTGGGAAGTGCCCTAACTAACAGTGCCACCTGATGGCTAACGGCTACTACTACATTAATCACATGACAGTTGCTAGGAACTAGAGCACCACCACAGGCTAATTGCCATAACTGCACATCTGAGATTTAGCTTTAACCTTTTTTTCCCCACAGAACTACTAGAACTTAGTTTCAGATATCTACCTCAGAGTCTACCTCAATATTTATATCCTAGTTCTGTTCTATCTTTTTGATAAAAACATTTTGATAAAACAAATAAGCAAAAGAGAGGATTCATTTTTTCACCATATTGATATCCTCCTTATTTTGTGCATTTGCTCCATTTCCTGGAAGTGCTTCCTTACTTATGACGCACTTCCTGATGGTTTCTGTGCAATAGGGGGAAACGGTGGGTGGAGGAGAGAACTCATGGAAGGAGATGACTGTTTCCTGACTCACATTTTCAGATTCCATCACTATTATGTGGAAGGAGAAAGAGTTTAATCTCAGAACAATAGGTGACATGAAGAAGAGATGCTGAACCTCATGGTGACTCCAGCTCATAGATATTACATTGTATGCTGTTTTTAGTGTATATTTGTTAATTCTGACCTTCCTTTTTATTATGGAGCGAAAAATCTTGAGAACATATTTAAGATAGTTCATCTTGATTAGAGGGATAGTCATCATTTACTCACCCTTGTGTTGTTCCAAACCTGTATGACTAACACAAACGAAGATACTTTGAAGAAGGCTGGTAAGCAGACAGTTTTGGTTTCCAT
>NW_015510556.1:7014-8133 GCF_001515645.1 Sinocyclocheilus grahami
TTCTTATTATTAATGTTGAAAATAGTTTCTTAATATTTTTGTGGAAACCATCATACAACTTTTTTAGAATTCTTTGATGAATGTATTCAAAAGAAAATTATTTATTTGTTAGAATCTATTTCTTCTAGGCAAGAAGAAAAGTGAACTATTTCTTAGATGTAAAATTATCCTTTTATTTGTGCAACCTCAATCTGAACCCTGACAAACACGAACAGACAATTGTGGGTTTGGTGGCCAAATGGCAGAAGCAGAATAAATGAGCCAACAACGTTGTTGCCAAGCACAGAATCTCCCCCGTTCCCTGACTGAATCACCTCAGTGTGCATGTTAGATCATTTTTGTTGTAAAGTTGTAATTTGAGCACGAGTCATTGACACTTCAATTAATGACCCAATGTGAGGTCAAGTCCTTTTCAAGATGTTGATATGAGAAAGCAATGCAGTCTGGGAACTTGTGTCAGAAAATCTAGCCTGACCTGTTTGTCAAGCTACCTTAAGAATGTTAGTTCAATGTTCTCTCCACATGTTGATGCTCATGTGACTGAAGGAATGAAATTGAGTCATGTGGGGGCCTCTGTAATAAAGCTCCAACGCAACAGCACAGTGCTACAAAATGAGTCTAAAGAGTTTAAAGCACTTAAAAACAACTTTTAGGGGGTACAGTTGTTTTTTTATGTGATTTAGATTCTTTAAAGGAATGGTTAGAGTGTGTGTAAAGGATGGCACAGCTTTCATTATTGGACAAACTGTCCCTTTAAACTTGTATTCACTAGGCATGAATCTGTTGTATATATGCAACACGTAATGACTACATTTCAAAGATGAGTGGACTGTACCCTTTAACATGTTTTGTTTTTCATACTTATCCATGTACAATAATACACAGATAACATAATTTTGTAACTCAGGAGACAATAAAATTACATTGAATGGAGCAGATGAAACTAGGCAAACTCATCTGGAGGAGAGTCAAGAGCTTGAAAAGCTCCTGTACAGACTCATATTTAAACTTTGTTTTATAGCTCATTTCAGCCTTAGGTATGCTATCCATATTTGTTTTTTGGATATGTTATACTTTTAAGAAATTTAAAATTCAAGTTGGCGTCATTGTAATATTTGC
>NW_015510556.1:9371-11889 GCF_001515645.1 Sinocyclocheilus grahami
AGTTAGCTTGAATAGCTGTGCTGCAGCTATTGCTGCTCTCTCTCTTCATCCATCCCCCCTCGCTCTACCCGCCTCATGTCTCTCAGGGCCCTGGTGCTTGCGATAGCTGGATCGATCCTCTGCACGCACACAAACACGCACATACTCAGGCATACAGGCCTGAGTTCTGCAACAGGATGCCAAGACATGTCACTGCTGCAGCCTTGCATGCTGGTTGAGTGTGTGTGTGATTGTGCGTTATAATCATTTCCATCATTATGAATCATCTCATATCTAAGTAGGGTGACCAGATGACCATAATAATAAAAAGAAATGTGCAAGTATTTTTATCGCTTGTCAACAATGAATCAGTTCTTTATTGTGTGCATTTATAACAGTATCAAAAATCAGTTCCTTCAAATTTTTTCCTCAAATGAATACAAAATTATTGTTTATGTGCATTTTGACATTTACTTATGAAGAATCACATCACTATTAGAATCACAACTAACAATGCCAGTTTCACAAATGAATCACAAATTTGTTCAAATGAGTTTGTCAAAAAGGTCTGAAATTGTGATGCAGTTTGATTCATTTGGGCAGTTCACTCACCCACTGAATCGTTTGTAGCAGTTTCTCACAGAGTAATGGGATACTTTATAAGACAGGATATAGAAGACCACTGGATATGGTGGATATTTACTTATAATGCATTGTTGAAGAAATGAAACGAAACTTGCAATCATCTATTGTTTGAATCTGTCAATGAATCAGTGGTCTTTACTTGTACTAAGACAACATATATCCATAACAGTATATAAAAGTATAAAATGATGGGGATGTTATGAGGTAAAGAAGACAACGAATAGACAACACATCCTTGTATTGCTTAACTGGTTGTAAACAACAACAACTGCTTCAGCCAGTTTGTTCAGAAGAGTTATCATTTTGAATCAGTCTAGTCTCACTGAATCATTGAATCGGTCAAAATGGTTGTTGATTTGCTCAAAGCTGTTTTATTTATCATGTACAACTCCAAATCAGTTTTTACAAGTTAAAGTGTTTGTTGTTTTGCGAGGAACTGCTAAAAGTGGCCTCTTTGCATAATTGTTCCTGTATATGTCTGTGCATAGCCTATACGAGTGTGTATGTACTTATGCAATGCAAAGTGTACCAAAATGTTGAGTCTCCATGAGCACAACAGTTCCTTATGTCACGAATAACACATTCTCTTTTGTCCCATTGTCATCAGTTTCTTTGGCAATGGAACAAGGAGACTTGAGAAATTTTTCTCCTCAACATTAATATGTACATGTCATTAAATCATCTCTAAAACAAAATATGACAACATAAACAATAAAATGTAATCCCACATTTAACAGTGTTAGAGGCTCTTGTGATCTGCGATGTTTAATTCAACTTTGCTGGCAACAGAAAATGAACATTTACAGTGACAGCAAAACACTTCACTTGCATCATTGAAAGTGTATTTTCATTTGGGCATTTCTCCAGCTTAGCTAGTGAGCTAAATTGAGAAGCTGCTTGCGCTGTAGGACTGCAGCGAACAGCAGCAAGCGTGTAAAGTTATTGTTACGGCAGCCAGATACATTGCAAAGGGATTTGTGAAAAGACATTCTAGAATTGAAAGTATCAGCAAATCAACTTTCAATCGCAAAGATACAGCTATTGAAAAGAACAAACTATACCAGAGACGGTAGCTAGAAGGACACTGAAGAGACATAAATTTAGGCAAATGCGTCTAGCAGGAGAAATCAGGACACATTAACATTTTTAAAGAACTGTGGGGACAAAGCTTTTCCATAGGTGTCGCCAAGCCTACTTGGTTGTACAGAAATTGCTTATGATTTTAATCAAATAATTAGCACTATGAACAGATGTCTTTCCTAGCTAAGAGAGGAGAAAATGAAATAATTTACTGAAATAAAAATAAAAGGTTGTCCACACACTGGGTCACAACACAGTTGCAAGATTTCTGAAGGATCATGTGACACTGAAGACTAAAGTAATGGCTGCTGAAAATTCAGCTTTGTCACCACAGGAATAAATTACATGTTAAAATGAATTAAAAATAGGAAAAAAATATTTTAAACAACAATATTTCACAATATTGCTGTTTTTACTGTTTGGCTGTACTACACTAGATGGTGCTGCTCTACAGTGTGTTTACAATGGTCATTGAAACTATAATTCAATATAATGCAAAGAGAAAAAATGCATGGTTATGAAAAAAACACTGTTCTGCTGTACTGTCTCAAGAGGTTACTCAAGTCATTTATATTGTTCCAAGTGAGAAGCACCATTCAGAAATTATGTCAAAGAAACAGTTTAAACATGTCTGGCTTGTTTCATTAGAACTGGTTTAATAACAACAGTCTGGTAACAATGGGAAACAGGATTCCATTCTATATGTTTCCTACTTTTCCATATGTTTTTCTGCTTTCCCCTCTCTTTCTTCTTCTCTCTTTTTATACTCATTTAGTCTCTCTCTCTGTATCTCTCTCACATTCTTCTCTCTCTT
>NW_015510557.1:0-522 GCF_001515645.1 Sinocyclocheilus grahami
TTTTTTTGTGCTAAAGACCTGTTATTAAAAGAGCAGCATGGAGTTGTGAGCTACAGATCGACTGCACACACTGCCCCGTCCCGTTTGCTTTGGGTGGCCTATCAATTAGTTCTACAAGCAACCATCTCCATCTCTACAGCAACCCCAGCCCTGCTGCCAGGCATTGTGGGAGATCAGGAAAGGTACTTTAACCAAGAACAGCAAGTAAAAAAGTGCACAGGTCATTGACAAGCTTGCTGCTTTGAGAAAAAAAACGTCTGTGTTGTGGTGGTGGCGACTATGGTTTTAAAAGTTGGGAAATGACAAAGTTACACTACTGTTCAAAAGTTTGGGGTTTGTAGGATTTCTAATATTTTTGCTCACAAAGGCTGCGTTTATCTAATCAAAAATACAGCAAAAACAGTAATAATGTAAAATATTATTACAATTTAAAATAGCTGTTTTATATTTGAATATATTTAAAAATGTAATTTATTTCTTTAATGGCAAAGCTGAATTTTCAGCAGCCATTACTCCAGTCTT
>NW_015510557.1:532-1432 GCF_001515645.1 Sinocyclocheilus grahami
AGTAAGTACATGTAACGTGCAACAAGGACACCTTAAAATAAAGTGCTATATAAAGTTCTCCTATAAGTAAAACTTTATGAATTCATTTTTTAAATCTGTTACATTGAATAAATGAGCTCAGGCTGTCCAATTCCTATATAGTTTAGTCCCATTTTTTAAGTTACACAAAAGACCAGTCTAACATATTGTTTTCTTGTTGACCAGCATGTCAACCTCTCTGATCTTCACAACAACAAAACAAAGTTCTGAACAGCCACACAATACTTCAGACATGAAAGAGAGAGAAGGAGAGGTTGTGGGTGGCAGAGAGGGTAGAGGTGGGTCAGAAAGTGGTACTTTTATACACGTTCAAAGAATTCATCCCTGTTTCTTTCTTTCCAATAGAATCCAAAGACATTCCTTTTGCTTTGCCCAAGTGCAAACCAGCCCAAAATAGAAGGGGAGTGTGCAATATATTGCTTCTGAACTCTTTAGAAAGAGCCATGGAATATAAACAAATGAATTATTTAAAATGACAAAGAAAATAAACATTTTGGATTAATGAATTATTTTGAAGAGTGACTACAACCACCCAGAGGAAAATATTATGGCCCATCAGTCATATCTCAGAGTTCTCACTTAAAATGAAACAACTGTTGACATACAATAAGAGAACAGAGACATTAAATTAATGTGATTAACATCAGATAATTTGGTATTTGGAGGAATTTAAAGAGCATTTTTGTGTTTTCGGAGTTTTGATTGCAGAATTTGGTATTACTGCAAATCTGAGTTGTGACATGTGACATCACTATTTCGAGCCTAAAAAAAGAAGAAAAAAAAGCGAAGAAAGAAAGAAAATGCAAAATCTTGCAAAAAGTTTGTTTACCAGGTCTTCTGGAGCCAATGCACAAACCATTC
>NW_015510557.1:2968-4022 GCF_001515645.1 Sinocyclocheilus grahami
TCAGCAGCCATTACTCCAGTCTTCAGTGTCACACGATCCTTCAGACTAATATACTGAGTTTCTCAAGAAACATTTCTTATGATTATCAATGTTGGAAACAGTTGTGCTGCTTAGTATTTTTGTGGAAACTTTTTTCAGGATTCTTTGATGAATAGAAAGTTCAAAAGAAGAGTAATTATCTGAAACAGAAATGTTTGGAAACATTATAAATGTCTTTACTGTCACTTTTAATCAATTTAATGCTTTTTAAAAAATCTTACTGACATCAAAACTTTCGAACAGTAGTGTATTCAAATAAAGTAATACAGACAAAGCTGTGACAGTGTGCAAAATTTTGAACTTGTCAGTAGCAAAGAGCAAGGAAGATGTTTCTTGACACACATGTACCAAAACTGAGAACAATCACAGTCCTCGTAGACTGTTATAGAGTGCACAAATTACACCCTAAAATGTGGATCAAATGGTCAAAGGTGTAATTTGAGTATACTGTATAAATAGGCAATAGGACAATCATTATCTTAGACATTTGCTCCAAAAATCCAATCCTTAATCACTGCATTCTTTGTTTTTTTTCAATAAAATAAATGTACATGAGAAACAAAACAGCTGCAAGATATTAACACTATTAAATTTCACGTTTAATCATTATCTACATTTTGTTTTTATTTTCTAACCACAACTGTTTGTATACATTTTTAAAAATATTTTATACATATTGTATTAAACATTTATTTTTAATTCTAATACTTTTAAAAATCAATGTAAGATCAGTAAAGTGGTGTCACCACACACCTTTCTCTTTCACACTCTGGCACTCACACAAAAACAGTCCCACGTGGCAAAGCAACTTTCCACCTCATAAATCCTCAAACAAAGAAAATTCCTCCTCTCTACCTCAGAGTGTCGGAGCCGGGGTGCAGAATTCCCTGGCAAAAGCCTGATCCTGGGACAGCCAGCGAGAGGCCGCTAAAGTTTGGCTGGGTGGCAGGCAGCTTCATGAGTAAAGCTCACTGCACTCCTTCCCTCACTCTGCCTTTCACTGCTCTGAGAGAGA
>NW_015510557.1:7117-11209 GCF_001515645.1 Sinocyclocheilus grahami
TGAATTCATCTTTTCTGTTTCTTATAGCACTTTTGTATTGTTTGTCGAGTGATCAACGTTTGCGTAAGTAGTAGGCTAGACGTTTTAGTAGACGTAACATTTTAATTATATTTTGCTAAAATGAACGAAATGAACAAAATGACTTTTTTGCAATCATTTTGCTGAACGAGACTCAAATGTCCGAGTCGGTAAAATGATCCGAACTTCCCATCACCACCTGCATCCCCCCTCAATTCGAGCCCTGATTATAGTACTTACTGATATCTTGAATAAGCATTTATTTTTATATTTTCAATTTTCTTTTTAATTTTTGAGTTTTAGTAACTTTGCTATGTGCATTTGTCATTTAAATTTATCTTTTTTAATATATCTATACAGCTTTAATTTATTTTTAGATTTCAGTTTTAGTAATTTTCATACTTAAACTTATTTCAGTTAGTTGAAAATGCAACATTTTAATGTTTTTTTTAAAAGTTTGTCCAATTACATATGTTTATATTTGATTTCTGCTTTATTTCAATTACAGAAGATGATGTTTAACAGTTTTAGCTAGCAATAACAAAATGAACAACATGTTGAAGAAATAAGCAAACATGTTTTTGAAAGTTTGTCTATCCTCTCAGCAGGACAGGTTTGACAGTCACCATCTTCACATGAGTTAGATCTGGACATCTGTGTTGCGGCGTAAATGCCAGGTGACCTTACAGGTTTAAGGCAAGGCAAGTTCCTACATGAAACGTGTTTGTGTGTAAGTAATAAGTGTGTGTTCACGTGTGTATGTGTAGGTCTGTGAAGGACTAATCTTCTTAAGCATACCAACTTCTGTGATAAGTTATGGCTTAAGTGTGTTTTTACAGCTTGGAAGCACAGTCCACCGTGATACGAGAGTGGGAATCCATTTTTGCTTTACAGTTCTGTCTGTCTGGGGTTTAGCGTACAGCTAGCTTGTGGCTAAAGTTACATAAAGTCAGTAAGTGACTAACCTACATACTTCACCAAACCTGGCCAATTAGTTCATTCCACAATGCTTCACATTCTCATGCCCTGTTGTTTACAAAAGTTTTTTAAGGGTCACATCCCATAGTTAAAGATCAAGCTGCCTTAATCCTTAGTAGACGATCCTGCTAACTGACATAAGATGCAATTTTGTTGCAAACAGTGTTTTTGGCCTCAAACACTGGCACAAAACTTTATGGGCAAACAAGGCCTTATATATGTAGTGTCTGAGATGTTTCTGTATACACAAATTCATAAAAACAGAGGTAGCCGCTAGTCTTGTTAGCGTTAAAACCATTGAAAGTGCAAATAGATGTCTAAAAATCTTCGGGAACGTATATATACAGCGTGACCAGAGGTTTCTGTCTTCATAGAGCAGTTTTGAGTGTGAGACTTTGTATAATAACACAGTGGCTGAAAGAAAGAGAGAGAGAGATTCCAGCCCTCGTGCCCAAACCTTTGCCGCCAGACGTTTGTAATGATAGAGCTGCTAGTGAGCGTGAGGAATTCAGAGTAGTTCCTTCACATTCTCTCTCTCCTTCATCTTCTTCAACATGATTTAAACAAACAAATATCACAAAGACGACAACTTTTCAGGTCTCACACATTGGTTGTTGTGTTAGTGTTGGTTTTCCAGGGAACCACAGTGCATGATTTGCATTTTTTTGAATAAGGAAAAAATGGTTAAACGTACAAAGCAAATATAGGCACCTTACCACAACACACTAGACTTGCATTTCCTACAGAAAGGTGCTTGAAAGGCAATGTGTGATAAAACCAATCACAATACAGTATACTACAACACCATTATTGTAAATATTTACATTGAAAGTAACACTTCTTTTTTTAAATATATTTTTAATGGAATTTAATCTGTTGATGGCAAAGCTGAATTTTCAGCAGCCATTTCTTCAGTCTTCAGTGTCACACGATCCTTCAGAAATCATTCTAATTTGATGCTCAAGAAACATACTATTATTATCTATGTTATCTATGAAAACAGTTGTGCTGCTTAATACTTTTATAGAAACTTTTTTTCAGCATTCTCTGGCTAAAGAAACTCTCTGAAACTTCAAAAGAACAGCATTTATTTGAAATAGAATTATTTTGTAACATTATAAATGGTTTGCTGTCTCTTTTGGATGCTAGTGTATTTACACTGAGATTAAACATAAGTAATATGCTATTTGTATTAAGTGTAAATTGCATGACTAATTGTGGGCAGAGTTACTGACAATAGCCTTTGCAAACAACAAGGTTGGAGGGGAAAAAGTGTGTAGAAAAAGTAGTACAGTTCTCACTTCATACATATGGCAAAAAATCATTTACATAAGATAAATACAGTCAAAGAAGAGCTTCGTTGTAGCTAAAATGGGTCTGTTGGAGCCACCAGGACACTGACTATTTCTCTTTTGTTGTTCTCTTTCTTTCCTTCCTGTGTTTCCATCCCACTATTTTCGCTTCTGTGTTCTTTTGTTGCAAATACACATGCCACACTGAAACAACACAAACTCTCTATTTTTCTCGCTTTTTTCTGTCTCTGACTTCCACTCACACAGAATACACACAGCGACAATGCATGCTGGTAGACAGAAACTGTAAATTTTGCACAGAATAAAATCTCCTATTAAATAACTTCACAAAAACAAAATAAATAAGATCATCACAACATAGATTGTACATACTATAGTTTGTTAAGCTACAAGTTAATCATTTTAGTAAAACTACAGTTAAGTTTCCCTTTTCAAGTATTAGCTAAACTGTGGTAAATAGATAGATAGATAGATAGATAGATAGATAGATAGATAGATAGATAGATAGATAATGCATAAAATGCCATGTAAATCAGTGATAGATTTTTTCAATAAAATGAACCAATCCGAATGGACGGATTCCCAAAAATAAATCTTCTCAATGCTTCACGTGAGACAGTAGACAGTATTATTGTCTATCGCTGTAAATTTGTGGGTAACAAAACAATTACAGTGTTCCGTAGCATCTTCTTACATTAAACCACTGTTTGTTACTGAAAAAAAGCTTTTGCAGGAAAAACTGTTTTGAAAACAACTTTGCTACTGTCCTGCTACTGAAAAATGCTACTTAAATGAGTAGCATTGCTACTTTTAGTCAGTTACTCCCCATCACTGCATACAGAATCCATTTATATGACTAATTCTCCCCCCCTCTCTCTCACACACACACACACACACACACACACACGGTAGTATGGGGGATGGGGATCCCGTGTGTTGATGGATATCCTCCTCCCTCTGTCTTTCAGTCTCTCTGTTTCTTTTCTTTTCTCTGTCCCTCCATCTCCTACGTCCTGTTCTCCGACCACATTTGCATGTGAATAAGCCACTGGGTGTGATGGCTGTGCCGAGTGATTAAGATCATTGTCTCAAGCATCCATTTAGCACTGTTGAAGGTGCGATTCCTCCCCACAAAAACAATCACATTGTCCACGTGAACACTTTCAGAATCTACCAAGCTACAAAACTTCTCTCGTTCAAAATCACCCAAAATGAAAAACTGCTAAATATTTACTCACCCTTAGGCCATCAATCCAAGAGTTATTTTCTTTATTGTAGCAGATTTGGATAAATTTAGCATTATATCAGTTGCTCACCAATGCATCCTCAGCAGTGAATGGGTGCCGTCAGAATGAAGGTTCAAACAGCTGATAAAAACATCACAATAATCCACAAGTAATCCACATGACTCCAGTCCATCAATTAACATCTTGTGAAGTGAAAAGTTGCATATTTGTAATAAACAAATCCATAATTAAGATGTTTTTAACTTCAAACCAGTGGCTAAAATATGAGTCCTCTATCCAAAATGTTACTTTCTCCAGTAAAAAAAGTTGTCTGAATAAGGAGAGAAATATGCACAGATCAAGCAACATTTACAATTGAAAACAGTCCAAAACAGATCTAAACAAGTATGTCAGTGGACTTTGGTGTGTAACAACAGGGGACTGGAGAAAGCATTAATTTACTGGAGAAAGCATTCTTTTTTTAAAGCTGTTTGGACTTTCATTCTGACTGCACCCATTGGTGAGCAAGTGATGTAATACTACATTTCTCCAAATCT
>NW_015510557.1:11219-11906 GCF_001515645.1 Sinocyclocheilus grahami
ATTTCTCCAAATCTGTTCAGATGAAGAAACAAACTACATCTTGGTTGGCCTGAGGGTTTTGAGCAATTTTTCATTTTTGGGTGAACTATTCCTTTAAGAACAAGCAACTTTTACTTAATTTCAATGGTACCATCCAGAAACTTGCGTCTCCATCGGATGAGAAACCACTGAGCATTGGTTGCCAGTCATGCATTGTATGTATAGACTGCGGTAAAGGAAGTAGCTGTTTCCTCCGATGTCAGATAAGAGTTCTCTCTTTTTCATGTCCCATCCATTTAACTGTTTGGAGAGCGGTTCGCTCAGCTGTGATTACAAAGCCCCCCTCAGAGTCCATGTTCACCCGTCCTAAACCACAGAGGAAGCAGTTCTCTCTTCATATCACTTTCTCCATCAATACCAGACGTGTCAAGGGCAAATGGACGGATGTTCTTTTGCATCCTTTATTCACAAATAAACCCAAAATATTATGTTTCCAAATGTCTTGCCTCAACACGACAATAAAAAAATAATTGCACGGGTGGCAGCTTAAGCAGCTTAAAAGCGAAGAAAGCTTCACATGCTGTCATTGAGTCTGTCCTGAGGGCTTAAGGTGAAAGAACCAGACTTGCACTCATTGCAGTTTTGGCGATGGATGAGGTTAATGACTAAGCATAACAGATGACAATAGACCGAGGTTGCTTCTCCCTT
>NW_015510558.1:0-7228 GCF_001515645.1 Sinocyclocheilus grahami
AGTATCGTGAATCGCATCGCATCGTGAGTTGAGTGAATCGTTACAACCCTATATGCTACTAGTTTTTGCTTGATGAAATGTAATTGAGTTGAGCCAACTCAATTTGATCAAATATAGTTTAAATGAAATTGATACATTGATTAAGTGTTTTTTTTATGCTTGTTGAACTCAAACTAAAAAAAATTAACTGGAACATACATTATTAGGCAGACATCCTTCTACACTCAAAAAAAAAAAAGATAGGATTTACTTAACTTTAGGTATTAGCCAACTTGTTAGGCATAGCCATGAGATGGTTTTGTTACATTCATGGAATGCCCAAAGTAGTTGTTTTTTATTATTAAAACATCTTTGATTCATGGTAGCAGGTCCTCAACCCAAGCACATGCACTACACTTCACCACAATGGTAACCCCCAAAAACACTAACATACCAGAAATTGTTTTAAATACAAACATAAAAGAGCATTAAACATGAACAAGTCTCCCAATTTTATCATCTTAATAAAAAATGCCTAAAATAACATTTAAACATTTACTCTCCGTATCAAGCCCTGTGCAAAGCATGATGGAAAGGGGAAATCCACTTCCTAGTTACACAAGTAAAATTGTTTATGTACTCTCAACTCAAATGAATTAAGTAAAGTGGCTGTAAAGAATTGTGTTGGATTAACTAAATAAGTAAAGCATCAAATATTAGTTTTGGCCAACTTAATTGAAACATGTTCTTTCAAAATGAAAATATTGAGTTGAACCTAAATGCAACTGTTTCAAGTCAGTTTTACACAATGCAATTGTTTAAATGGGAAACCTAACACAATGGTGTTAAATGAAAATGTTTTATTTTTATTTTTATTTTTTAAATAAACTGAACTGTGTTGGAGAATAATTTTTGAGTGTATATGGCTATTACTGTCATAGGAATAGCAATCATATAAAATTATTAGCATTATTATTAGGTGTGCTCCGATCAGGCTTTTTGGGGCCGATCTCCGATCACTAGAAGCTGTATCGACCGATACCGATCACCGATTACAGGGTATATTTAAAGCCTTATCATGTAGCATTATTTATTAAACTGTATTTAACAACAATGTATATTAAGTATTGAAATTATGAGAAGAGAAATTTCATGAATTGACAACTGTATTTATTGGCAAGCAACATGTGCAACATATCAACTTAAAACATAGCAGCCTGTGATTGGTTAGTAATTGGGAACAGTTTAAAGCTTGACAAATACAACTTTCCTGTAGATTATATTAAAATAAAACAAAATAAAATAAAAGACAGAACAAACAGTCTTTAACTTTAGCTTTATACTACTTTAACTTTAGACTAAACACTGCAACAAAAAAGGCTACAGCCAAAATTGTTTCAAGTCAGCCCTCAGTTTTTGTAATTTAGTGCACAACAAAAATAAATAAATAAAAAAATGTGAATAACAAACAACTTGTATCTCCATATCTGTAACTATCTATATCTGTCTACAAATTTAACTCACTTCTCAGGGCAGGCCTAACAAGCCATTGCAAGTTCACATCTCTTGGGATGTCAAGAAGAAAGGCGGTTAACACTACAACTGAACTACATACTGCTACAATTACAACTGCATTATCATGATGGCTTCTGCATTATGAATCACTTATAAATTCTGAAGTAGTTACTTTTGTTTTTTCTGAGAAGCTCAGTCAGATTTTGTGGGCATTTAGAGAGGTAGAGAGAGCAAGAGTGAGGTAGAGAATGAGAAAGGCAGGATAAAGATTAAGGCTTACTACTTAAGCATCAATGGAAGATTTTTCTTTATAAATATAATCATTTTTGGCTGACTGCTTGTTGCGCTTCTCATCTATAATATTTCCTGCTGTGCTAAAAAGTCGCTCACTATCAACGCTTGTGCAAGGGGCACAGAGGTAGGTTCGTGCTGCTTGTGCGAGAGCAGGAAAGCGGCTTTTATTGTTCTGCCAAAAATCAAGATGCTGTCCATTTTGTGGGATAACTGGCTCTGTATGCAACAGCACAGATAAATTATAAGAATAAAATAAGAAAAGTTCTATGATTTAATGCATTTCGAAGGTTATGCTTGGCTCTTGTTGCCTAGCATACTCTCAAAATATATGCTTATTTTTGCAGCAAATTTAATTTAACTAATTTAAATAAGGAAATACTAGCCTAAGGTATGACACAATAACACTGTATTCATTTTAGTATTAGTGCCTTTTATCAATCATTTAGAGCAAAGTTGAATACTTGCCTACTAGAATAATCAAAAATATATATGTTCCAGTTTATATCGATTCTGAATTTAAAGGGATAGTTCACCTAAAAATTAAAATTTGATGTTTATCTGCTTACCCCCAGGGCATCCAAGATGTAGGTGACTTTGTTTCTTCAGTAGAACACATATGATGATTTTTAACTCCAGCCGTTGAAGTCTATCAGTGTATAATGCATTTCAATGGTAACAAAATCTATGAGAGTAAAAAAAACATGCACAGACAAATCCAAATTAAACCCTGCGGCTCGTGACGACACATTGATGTCCTAAAACATTGTAATGTGATGTTTTAATCACATTAAAACAAACCGAAACGATCGGTTTCTTGTGCCAGAAACCGAACAGTATTTATTTCATTTTTTTTACCTCTAATACACCACTATGTCCAGCTGTCTTTGGGCGCGCGCACGGCATCCGGTGCATGAGGTGTGTACGCGCTCTGGCATAGTTAAATCATAGTCTGCTCAGTTAGCATATAGGGCGCGTTTCTGTTCCAGCAGACTCTGTAACATGTATAGAGTACTGTTCCACCTGGTAGGTATATCTTGCTGTAGTCTTTTAATAGGCTGGCTCAGCTGTTTCTGAATACTTTGCAGTTGGGAGTAAGCAAGCGGGGAGTGTTTAAAATAACCGACGATGCGTCTTCCTGAGGCAATTATATCAGCGATGCTGCGTTGGGACATAACGCCATCGGCCACGGCAAGCTGGAGTGAATGCGCCATACACGGCAGGTTGGGTAGATGGTAGGCGTCCCTCATGGCCTTTACTATGTTCTTTGCATTATCCCTTAGAATAACGTGCACTTTTTCCTTCGGGATTCCCCATGCACGAAACATGTCGCTGAATGCAGAAACAAGAGCCTCCGTGGTGTGTGACCCGGAAAACTCTTGCGAATGAAGAACAACTTTTTGTAGTTCAAAGTTTTGATTAATAAACTGCGCAGTGAGGCTCAACATGGACATGGGACATACACTCGCACTCCAAATGTCACTCGTGAAACTAATTGATGTTATGTTGTCCTTCATAAAGCTGTCGACATGTGTAAACACTGTCTGGTATAACTGCGGCAGGCATACATCCGTGAAATATTTTCGCCCTGGCATGGTGTAACGTGAATCCATGTAGGACATGAGTCGCCGGAACCCCTCGTCTTCCACAATAGACAGCGGCTGATGATCAAGGCATATGAATTCCATTATTTTGTCTGATATTTCTTTATGCTTCTTACTGTCCTTGCAGTAGGGTTGCTGTCTTTGAAACATCTCTGTTACCGACAGCTGAGTGAGTGGCCCTGGAGTTGCTGAATTCTCCCGCTCTCTCTTAGTACTACCCAACTAGTTTGAAAACTGCTCATATTCCTCTACATGACTAACCTTCAAATGTCTGATGAGGTTCGTGGTGTTAAAATGCTTTGGGTGCTTCCCGCCTTGTGGAATCTGCTTGTTACGTAGGTTGCAGATTGCTAATGTATTGTTTTTTTCACACACCGTGTAGAATTGCCAGACCGGTGAAGTCATTTTAGCAGCGCGTAAAAAAATTGTCTCGTGAGTTTTGCGTCATCTGATCGGCTTTTCTAGATCGGCCTTTATAGAGACCGCCGATCAAACTTCCCAAAGCAATTATCGTCCGATTATGATCGGCGACCAATCAATCGGAGCACCCCTAATTATTATATTCTAATTTATTTGGCTTCCTAAAACACCAGTGTGAATGTAATTTAGACTGAAAAAGTATACTACAAATAAAAAGAGGGTTAAGTCCCCTTTAAAATTCAGGTACAAGCAGGGCTGTGCAAATAATCAAATGCGATTATCATGCGCATTCTGTGATTAGTAGTAAATCTCCATCACGTGCTTTCAGATGGAGCAGCATTTACTACACAGAGCCATAGTTCGCGTTCCCGTCCCCCTCAGTCGGCCCTGGCTACATCCCTGGTAATAGTAGTACTATCATTACATTAAGTATTATATTTCTGTCACAGTTTCTTCAAGTTAAACCAAACTTTTATTTTGACTTGCTTTTATTGCATATTCCAATTTATTTTATTACGTATTGACTTGCTTCATTTTGAATTTCTCAAATGAAATAGTAAAATGCTCCTGAAGTGACTCTCAGTGCAGTTCTAGAGATTATGTTTACATTGTTTACATACTCATATTTTGAGGCGGCAGAGGCTGAGAACACCGCAAGAGTCATGTGCTTCAGTATGTGTGTAGTAAATGAAACATTCATTCACAGGTGAAAGATACATCATGCAAATGCGCTGGGACACAACATCAGTGATGTATCCTGGGGTCATTGGGTGTTTCGGGTCTTTCAACATCAGACACCCTCACCCAGGCAACCCAGCTAGGCTTGATCAGACCTGGCCTGAGTCCCAGCAGCAATTGCCCATGGTTCTGCCCTCTTAATCCAAAGCCACCTAGTGGCTTTCTCTGCAGCTTCAGTTGCGGATCTGATCGCCTTTCTTTTTGCCTCCCCGGTGATACCTAGAAGCGTGAATGCTTTGCAGAGTGATCGCCCTGCAAAACCCCTGCAGCCCACCTCCAGAGGCTCACAACGAGTTTGCCAGTCCTGTACTCTTCAACTAGCTCTTGGTATTTAGCACGCTTGCTCTCATTGGCCTTGTCCATGCGCTCTTCTCAAGGCACAGTAAGTTCCAGCTAGATCAATTGCTTGGTAGAATCTGAAACAATGATCATGTCTGGACGAAGCTGTGCAGATGTTATTCTGGTAGGGATCTTCAGCTGTTTATCAAGATCCATTTCCAGTTGCCAGTCAGTAGCAGTTGCGAGGAGACCCGACTTTACTCTCGGCTGTCGGTGGGCCTTCTCTCCAGCTCTGACAAACTTGATGGTCTTTGGCTTATGGTGGTGGCCCTTGAAGGCCTTGATGGCTGTAGCAATGCTGTCAACAAATGCCTTAAGCACCTGGTCATGGCGCCAGCGATAGCGCCCTTCTCCAAGGGATTTTGGGCAGCTGCTAAGGAAATGTTCTAGTGATTCCCTTCCTGAACAGAGGGGGCAGGACGGTGTCTCACTTTTACCCCAGACGGGGAGGTTTGCTGGACTTGGTAAGACATCGTAAACAGTTTGGACTAAGAACTTGATTCGATGGAAGTCTTTTTTCCAGATGTCAGCCCAAACAAGCCCAAGCCCTGAACGTTATCCCATTTAATCCAAGCTCCTTGCTGCCCCATTCCCACCATCCTGCCAGGCCTTACTTCCTCCACGCCTGCCCGCACTTCCCCTTGAACAAGATGTTGACGTTCTTTACCTTGAGCATTGTCAACTCTCATAACCAGGAAGTAGCCAAAGCCTGCATACCCTTTTGCTGTGGGCCCCACCAACAACACCTCGTACACCAGTAAGGGCCACAGGATCCGGGGCAGGATAGAATGCTGGTAAATCCAGGCCTTAAACCTTCCTGGAAGATCTGATTTGTCCACCTTACTAAGCCAAGTCTCCAGCTCTTTACTAGCTTTCTGGATGGAGGCAGAGTCTTTGAAGCTACAGTCAAAGAGCTTACCGAGGCTCTTGACTGGCTGCTCAGTAATGGATGGAATAGTGGCTCCGTTCAGTGAAAATCGGAACTTATCCACTATTCTCCCCCTCTTTAGCACTAGCGACCTTGATTTTACTGGCTTAAAGCTCATCCTTGCCCAGTTAATGAGTTTTTCTAGCCCTTGAAGAATCCACCTACTGCGCAGGACAGATGTAGTTGTGACGGTCAGGTCAGGTCAGGTCAGGTCATCCATAAAGGCTCTTTTGGGGGGGCTGTCGCACTCCAGTTTTCATCACAGGGCCTCTGCACTCCACCTCTGCTGACTTGACGATCACGTTCATGGCGAGGGCAAAGAGAATGACTGAGATGGTACAACCTGTAATTATGCCTTTCTCTAGTCGATGCCAGTCTAATGTACCTGATCCAGCAGTGATTTTTAGACTGAAATTGCTGTAATAGTCCAGGATAAGGTCCATCATTTTGCTGGGAACATAATGTTGTTGGAGGGCAAGCACAATAAGATTGTGAGGTATGGATCCATATGCATTAGCAAGGCCCAACCATAATACAGTAAGGTCTCCTTTTCCTTCTCGAGCCTCCCTGATGACTTGTGTAATGACTCCCGTGTGTTCCAAACAGCCAGGGACTCCTGGAATTCCACCCTTTTGCACAGAAGTATCAATATAGTTGTTCTTCAGGAGGAATTCAGTTATTTGTCGTGACAGGATGCTGAAGAAAATCTTGCCTTCGACGCTTAGCAGTGAGATAACTTTGAACTGACTGATGTTTATTGAATTCTCTTCCTTGGGGATCTATACGCCTTCTGCACACCTCCACTACTTTTCCGCAGATGTATCTTGCTCTCGTTGTAGAATTTCCATTTGCATGGGTCGATACCATTAAGTCCGTCCTGTTGGGGTTTTCATTCTCCCCCCCTCTCGGGCTCCCCTGGTGGTATTTCTCAGAAGGCTTTTCTGTAGCAATTTTGGGTTTCTCCCTCATGGAAGATTCAAGTTGAGTGGCTGGCCCTTCCTTCCCCGAGAGCCGTCTTTCCGGCTGTCAACTGTCTTTCCAGTTGTCACCAATCTGTTCTTGGTTGCCAACCAGTCTATTCCTGGGAGTCACTGGTTAAACCAGATATGAAGGTGAAAGATACATCATGCAGATGCACTGGGACACATCATCCACACAGAGACATGCAGGATTCATATTTAAATAGTATTTTTGCAGCTTAATATTCACAGACACTAGTCCATATCATATTTTGATTTGTGTATTAACCTACTTTTGATTTATCCAAAATTTGTCAAATCTTGCGTTATACAGTAAATTCCATTTTTATTACTGGATTCCGTGATTCTGTCCATGTTTTCCACATCACATAAATCATAGTGCCCTAAGGTCTGTGGTTACACAAGCTCAAGATATTTTCACGTTTTATACTATT
>NW_015510558.1:7250-7684 GCF_001515645.1 Sinocyclocheilus grahami
CCTGTGTCCTGCCTGAATGACTATCGTCCCATAGTACTGACCCCAATCATGATGAAGTGCTTTGAGAGGTTAGTTATGCACCATATCAAATACAATCTGCCCAACACTGTTGACCCGCTCCAGTTTGCATAACATCCACACCGCTCCACGGACGATGCTATTTCCTCCACCTGGCTCTTAGAAAACAAAGACTGTGTTAGAATGTGGTTCATCGACTTCAGCTCAGCATTCAACACAATAATCCCACAACAGCTCAGCAACAAACTAAACCTGCTGGGCCTAAATGCCTCCCTCTGTAATTGGATCCTGGACTTTATAACCGGAAGACCTCAGTCAGTCCTTGTCGGCCACAACACCTCCAGCACTACCACACTAAACACGGGTGCCCTACAAGGCTGTGTGCTCAGCCCACTGCTCTTCACGCTGCTGACCCA
>NW_015510558.1:10435-11880 GCF_001515645.1 Sinocyclocheilus grahami
ACGGCAGTGCAAGGGGACAGGATTATTTACTCGCTGTGTTTGGAGTCCAAGGAGAGAATAAATTGCTATTGATTTTTGCAGTTAAGTGTCTTTCCTGCCTCCAGACGGACTGTGGGCAAAGAATAATTTGCTTTTAATATGTATCCACATTTGTCTTACCTTTTTTTTCTCCATGTCCAAAGCGGAAAGTATCTTTGACGCAGCAGTTTTGATTCTCGCTGTCAGCACTCAGACCCACTGTGTGTGTGTGGAAGATGAAAAGTGGTTTTAAAGGATCCTGAATGCAGAACATGGGAATGGAGTCCAGTGGACGAATGCTGCAGGCGTGAAATCATATACATTATATTACACTCAGATCTGTTGAAGCTGGTGCTCATAACTGAATTTGAATTTTAAATGTTAAAGTAGGCTTATATTAGGAGTGCTATTTTAGGAAGTGAGGGCCACAGAACAGCGGTGGACTCCAGCTGCATGCGTCTCTATTTGCATGCTTTTATGTTATGCAAACTTTCAATGGTGAGTTGAAAGTACATGTATTGGAATATGTAGGAAGACATTACTGTGCCAGACTAATAGAGTGGTGATACAGTTTGTTTAATTATACAGCACTTGCTGTATATACAATGAATAGTTTATTCAAAATCCAGATTATCAATGTGCAATTTGCTTACATTTTGTTACATTATGTTAATAAACAAAAATATGGCTCCACAGTAACATTTAGCCTATGTTCATGACTTGCAAGAGAGTCAAACATTTAGCGGCACAGAGAAAGTTTGGGGTTGACAAGAAATGTATACTTCTACACTGCCGTTCAAAAGTTTGGGATCAGTAAGGTTTTTAAAGACGATTCTTCTGCTCATCAAGGCTGCGTTTATTTGATGAAAAATACAGAAAAAAATGTAATATTGTGAATAGGGATGTCAACGATTAATCGATGATCGATTAATTGTCGATAAGAGATGCAATCAATTAAAGCTATTGATGGTCGATTAAGCAGTTTAATTTTGGGCTGCGTGCGGCTCATGCGCAAAACACGTGCGAGCGGCTGTGAGTGACGGTGACGGTATATAAATGAATCATCATTCACTCATAATTACAAATGAAGCTTTTAATGTGATTTAAACTTTAAGTCAAGTCAAGTCAAGTCACCTTTATTTATATAGCGCTTTTAACAATACAGATTGTGACAAAGCAACTGAACAGCATTAATTAGGAAAATAGTGTCAATAATGCAAAATGACAATAGTAAACACTCATTTTTCAGTTAAAGATGTGGAACTAAAAATGGTTCTTCTATGGCATCGCTTGAAGAACCTTTTGAAGCACCTTTATTTTTAAGAGTGTATTTGAAACGATTAGGTGAAGGTTGCAGGGCTGCGGGACACTGCGGTGGAAGGATAGGCTATTTATTCCTACAACTTGTTAATTCGTTCCTACGACTT
>NW_015510559.1:0-1463 GCF_001515645.1 Sinocyclocheilus grahami
TTTTGATATCACATTGTTCATTTTTACAGTGTTTTGTTTTTGTCTTTTAATGAAAATTTCCTTTTTCAGCTTTAGTCAAAAATGGCATCTAAATTTAGTAAAAGAAACATTTTATTTGGCAAATAAATGCAAAATTACACCAAATATTCAAACACTTTATATATTAATTTTAACATATATCAATATTTAACAAAAACCACATGTAAAAACTGTCCTGGTGGATTACCTTAGCTTCTGAAATGATATTATAAGTACACATTATAATATGTTGTGAGTTCTTTATGCTTTAGCTTTTCTTTTTTTAAGGGGGTTAGATATGTTTTAGTGTGTTAGCATTCATAAGATCTAGTTACAAGGCCACTTGTGCATTTGTATAATTTTGTATTAATGCAAGTTCTAATTTTAGGTTTATGTTGTGTATATACACACTACAGTGCAAAAATTTTGGGGTCATTATGTTTTTTTTTTAAAGAAGACTCCTAAGCTCAGCAAGACTGCATTTATTTAGTTAAAAATACTGTGACAATGTGAAATATTTTTACAATTTAAAACATATCGTTTTTTAGTTTTAATATATTTTAAAATGTAATTTATCCTTGTCTTGGCAAAGATGAATTTTCAGAAGTCTTTTAGTCTTCAATGTCACACGATCCTTAAGAAATCATTTCAATATGCTGATTTGGTGCTCCAAATTTTATTTTTTTTTAAATCATCACAATTAAAAAATTGTTTTTTTTACGGTAGTGTATCTGATTAATCTTACATGTAGTTAATTAATGTGCTAGCATATTTTTTTCAGTTGAAAATCAACTCGGTTGCCATCATGAAGTGCTTTTTTCAATTCATCTTCATTTTTATTGACAAAAACCGTTACTAAAGTCGGATTTTCATCTGTAATATGATGATGAAATTGACACAATATTTGACTGGATTTAGTCACAGAAAACGGGGCATGTTCTTTGCAGAGACTCTTCGTTGGGCGTTTTCTCGATAAGCTATACTCGCCGCTCATTGTCTTGACAGAGTGAGGCAGTGTTGCCTGTTTTGTCAGGCAATCATGATTCGCCCGCTGTGTTCGGAATTTCCCCGGTTCCTCCCAGCATGAGTCTTCTAGATCTGGCTGTCAGAGAGCAAAGGCCGGGGGGGATTTGCATTAAGAAAGTGCTGACAGACTCAATCTCTCAGCCCGAAACACCAGTGCCGCACGTCAGCTATGCCTCCTCTAACCTGACTCAGGCAGCTCTATCTGTGTGATTGATCAGGACTTGTTGGCTCAGTCTCTTCAGAAGAGTGATGATTTGTTCCCCTCTGGCACAACAGCCTGACAGATAGTTGCATGCCAAGAGAAAAAGGGAAAGAAAACAATAAGGCAGCAACAAAACAAACATAAGGAACAGGCAAAATTATGACAGTCATCAAGTCTGGGTTGTCGGGATGGAGAGTTATTATTTAAGAGCGCACAT